>NC_054710.1:52218271-52298271 GCF_016097555.1 Gigantopelta aegis
AGTTTGAGATGTAAACGCCAAAGTCACAACCAATCTGACGCGAACCTGTAAACATTTTTGAATCGTGTTAACAATAACAGACATAGACAAACACTGGAGTTTGAGATGTAAACGCCAAAGTCACAACCAATCTGACGCGAACCTGTAAACATGTTTGAATCGTGTCAACAATAACAGACATAGACAAACACTGGAGTTTGAGATGTAAACGCCAAAGTCACAACCAATCTGACACTAACCTGTAAACATGTTTGAATCGTGTTAACAATAACAGACATAGACAAACACTGGAGTTTGAGATGTAAACGCCAAAGTCACAACCAATCTGACACTAACCTGTCAACATGTTTGAATCGTGTTAACAATAACAGACATAGACAAACACTGGAGTTTGAGATGTAAACGCCAAAGTCACAACCAATCTGACACTAACCTGTAAACATGTTTGAATCGTGTTAACAATAACAGACATAGACAAACACTGGAGTTTGAGATGTAAACGCCAAAGTCACAACCAATCTGACACTAACCTGTAAACATGTTTGAGATGTAAACGCCAAAGTCACAACCAATCTGACACTAACCTGTAAACATGTTTGAGATGTAAACGCCAGTCACAACCAATCTGACACTAACCTGTAAACATGTTTGAGATGTAAACGCCAAAGTCACAACCAATCTGACACTAACCTGTAAACATGTTTGAGATGTAAACGCCAACGTCACAACCAATCTGACACTAACCTGTAAACATGTTTGAGATGTAAACGCCAAAGTCACAACCAATCTGACACTAAACTGTAAACATGTTTGAGATGTAAACGCCAAAGTCACAACCAATCTGACACTAACCTGTAAACATGTTTGAGATGTAAACACCAACGTCACAACCAATCTGACACTAACCTGTAAACATGTTTAAGATGTAAACGCCAACGTCACAACCAATCTGACACTAACCTGTAAACATCTTTGAATCGTGTTAACAATAACAGACATAGACAAACATTGGAGTTTGAGATGTAAACGCCAAAGTCACAACCAATCTGACACTAACCTGTCAACATGTTTGAATCGTGTTAACAATAACAGACATAGACAAACACTGGAGTTTGAGATGTAAACGCCAAAGTCACAACCAATCTGACGCGAACCTGTAAACACTTTTGAATCGTGTTAACAATAACAGACATAGACAAACACTGGAGTTTGAGATGTAAACGCCAAAGTCACAACCAATCTGACGCGAACCTGTAAACATGTTTGAATCGTGTCAACAATAACAGACATAGACAAACACTGGAGTTTGAGATGTAAACGCCAAAGTCACAACCAATCTGACACTAACCTGTAAACATGTTTGAATCGTGTTAACAATAACAGACATAGACAAACACTGGAGTTTGAGATGTAAACGCCAAAGTCACAACCAATCTGACACTAACCTGTCAACATGTTTGAATCGTGTTAACAATAACAGACATAGACAAACACTGGAGTTTGAGATGTAAACGCCAACGTCACAACCAATCTGACGCGAACCTGTAAACATGTTTGAATCGTGTTAACAATAACAGACATAGACAAACACTGGAGTTTGAGATGTAAACGCCAAAGTCACAACCAATCTGACACTAACCTGTAAACATGTTTGAATCGTGTCAACAATAACAGACATAGACAAACACTGGAGTTTGAGATGTAAACGCCAAAGTCACAACCAATCTGACACTAACCTGTAAACATGTTTGAATCGTGTTAACAATAACAGACATAGACAAACACTGGAGTTTGAGATGTAAACGCCAAAGTCACAACCAATCTGACACTAACCTGTAAACATGTTTGAGATGTAAACGCCAAAGTCACAACCAATCTGACACTAACCTGTAAACATGTTTGAGATGTAAACGCCAAAGTCACAACCAATCTGACACTAACCTGTAAACATGTTTGAGATGTAAACGCCAAAGTCACAACCAATCTGACACTAACCTGTAAACATGTTTGAATCGTGTCAATAAGTGAGTTATTAAATGGTCTCCTGAAATTCATACCAAATTATTAGGATATGTAAATAAGATAAAATTAAAGTTCATTTCAAGCAGTTTTAAATGGTCTCCTGAAATTCATACCAAATTATTAGGATCTGTAATAAAGATAACATTAAAGTTCATTTGAAGCAGTTTTAAATGGTCTGCTGAATTAACTAGGTGAAAACCGAAAGCAAATTAGATCAATATTTTACCGCAAACACTTGAATGGACGCCTGCTTTGATGGAAACTTGTCTCGATTAGAGTGTGGGATGAAAGGACGACAGGCCGTACGAAACTCGCTTCTTAGGAAGGAAGGTCCTGTCGCACTTCCAGTTCTTAGAAAGCTTAGTCCTCTCCGGATCTGGATATTAGGGTCATGTTATTCATACAATTCATTACGAAAGAAGACTTAAAATGAACGTATATTTTCACGACATTGATGATTTTAATGGACACAGTAATTAATGGGAATCAAAGCGAATGTGGTTAGTCTGCTATTTGCGGACGATTCGGTGCCTTAGGTTCGTGTCCCTGCAACGGCATGGGGCAATTTGTAAGGCCAGAAAGGATTTAATTATCCCTTGCGCCAGTGCGTTAATATCTGTGTATGTAGCAGTCAACCTCATGCATACAATATATAGGTATTCATACATCAATACATGCATACGTACATACACACATACATACATACATACATACATACATACATACATACATACATACATACATACATACATACATATATATATATATATATATATATATATATATATACACAGTCAAACGTCGGTATCCCGACCTCGGTAACCTCGAGTACCCAACATATCCCGAAGTCCATTGCCGGTCCCGGCAGTTTCCCTATGTAATGTTACAATATATATATATATATATATATATATATGTAATTTATTTATTTATTTATTCCATTTCTAGGTTTTCCAGCGACGGACTGACGGATCGGTAGATTTCTATAGAACCTGGAATGAATACAGAGACGGATTTGGAGATTTGAAGAATGAATTTTGGTTAGGTAAACGTTAAAAAGTGTGTTTTCTTTAACGACACCAATATACAACATTGATGTATTAATCATCTAGGCTAGTACTTTCGTCAAACATTTGGTAATTCTGACAAATAGTCTCAGAGAGGAAACTCTTTACGTTTTTCCATTAGTAGCTTGGGTTTTCTTGTTTCACCATTCCATAGACATGATAGCACATACCACGACCTTTGCACTGGCTGGAACGATAAATGGGTCACCGACAGTGATGGATCCTAGCCCGACCGCGCATCAGGCGAACGCTGTCCCGCCCAGTTAGGTAAATGTATGCATTTAACGAACTGTAATGGTCAGTTTCTATGTCAGACTGTAGAGTCATAACCTAGACGTTTGGCTTAAACTTTCGGCCAACACATTGGACGTGTTTTTTGTCGTTCGCTGGTATATCAAAGGTCTTGACATTTGCTGTGTTGTCTGTGGGGAATGAATGAATGAATGCTTAACGACACCCCAGCACGATTGGGTGTCAAACTATGGTAAATGCTAAACAAATTTGTTGATCAACATGAATATAAAACATTCAAGAGTCAAATAAAAACACTGTGTAAAGAACTGTGCAAAAAATACAAATATCACAGAAATATAAAATTAAAATTTAGAATAAAAGTCCGTATGACGTAAAAACTGCAATAAATGTTCTGGATGGAATCGAAATGATTCCATCACATTTCTTTGTTCAAATAAACCTTTTCGAGTTGCTGACAAATGCTTACACTCCACCAAAATGTGTCGCACGGTCAGAAGACACTGACAGTGCTCACACTGAGGTGGAAGATCTTTCTTCAAGATAAATGAATGGTCAAGTAAGTATGTCTGTGGGGAAGTGCATGTTAATGATACATTGCTGGTAACGGGACAATGTGACAGGTTTCGTCGTATGAGTATCCACCCCTAACATTATGACATGTTTCACATCAACTTGCCGATGACTAACCGAGTAATACGACCATGCAGTGTTAAACAAAACAAAACTACAGCATGTAGCCTAGATTAGTTCAGAAAATACATTTGCTGTTACACCTTATTCTTCTCCAGTTTTACAGCAAACCGTTATTATTTAAACTTTCCATAAGACTGCGTGTGTCGCGACATGTCAGTTTGTTTTTGTAATGAAACCACTAGACCACATTGATAAATGCATCATCGGCTATAGGACGTCAATTCTGACAAGCCTTCAGAAAAGACGACCTGCTATATTTGTCTTAGTTGGTAGCCAGGCATATGTTGCATGCATATTTTTACAGATAGGACAGCATATAATACGTACTACAGTTTTCTGATATGCCAGTCGTGGGGAACTGGTTTGGACGGGTTAAAACTTAACGTGACCTCGCGGAGGTTCCATCCTAAAAGGCAAATCAACGTCTCAAAACGCTCTTATGACTGACGTAAATCCTTGTATCAAAACGCTCTAACAAGTGAAAGCTAAATGGTACATACCACTGTACCACATCTTACAGCGAAATAGTATGTACCAATGTACCACATCTCACAGCTAGATAGTACATACCTCTGTACCACATCTCACAGCTTGATAGTAAGTACCAATGACCCACATCTCACAGCTTGATAGTAAGTACCAAAGACCCACATCTCACAGCTGGATAGTAAGTACCAATGACCCACATCTCACAGCTTGACAGTAAGTACCAATGACCCACATCTCACAGCTTGATAGCAAGTACCAATGACCCACATCTCACAGCTTGATAGTAAGTACCAATGACCCACATCTCACAGCTTGATAGTAAGTACCAATGACCCACATCTAACAGCTTGATAGTAAGTACCAATGATCCACATCTCACAGCTGGATAGTAAGTACCAATGACCCACATCTCACAGCTTGACAGTAAGTACCAATGACCCACATCTCACAGCTTGATAGCAAGTACCAATGACCCACATCTCACAGCTTGATAGTAAGTACCAATGACCCACATCTCACAGCTTGATAGTAAGTACCAATGACCCACATCTCACAGCTTGATAGTAAGTACCAATGACCCACATCTCACAGCTTGATAGTAAGTACCAATGGCCCACATCTCACAGCTTGATAGTAAGTACCAATGACCCACATCTCACATGTAGATAGTACTGTACCACTATACCACAGGGTCACATCTCACAGCTTGATAGTAAGTACCAATGACCCACATCACAGAGCTTGATAGTAAGTACCAATGACCCACATCACACAGATAAATAGTAAGTACCAATGACCCACATCACACAGCAAGATAGTAAGTACCAATGACCCACATGACACAGCTTGATAGTAAGTACTAATGACCCACATCACACAGCTTGATAGTAAGTACCAATGACCCACATCACACAGCTAGATACTACATACCTCTGTACCACATCTCACAGCTTGATAGTAAGTGCCAATGACCCACATCACACAGCTTGATAGTAAATACCAATGACCCACATCACACAGCTTGATAGTAAATACCAATGACCCACATCTCACAGCTTGATAGTAAATACCAATGACCCACATCTCACAGCTTGATAGTAAGTACCAATGACCCACATCTCACAGCTTGATAGTAAGTAACAATGACCCACATGTCACAGCTTGATAGTAAGTACCAATGCCCCACATCTCACAGCTTGATAGTAAGTACCAATGACCCATATGTCACAGCTTGATAGTACATACGACTATACCACATCTCACAGCTTGATAGTAAGTGCCAATGACCCACATCTCACAGCTTGATAGTAAGTACCAATGACCCACATCTCACAGCTTGATAGTAAGTACCAATGACCCACATCTCACAGCTTGATAGTATATACCAATGACCCACATCTCACAGCTTGATAGTAAGTACCAATGCCCCACATCTCACAGCTTGATAGTAAGTACCAATGACCCACATGTCACAGCTTGATAGTACATACGACTATACCACATCTCACAGCTTGATAGTAAGTACCAATGACCCACATCTCACAGCTTGATAGTAAGTACCAATGACCCACATCTCACAGCTTGATAGTAAGTACCAATGACCCACATCTCACAGCTTGATAGTAAATAACAATGAACCACATATCACAGCTTGATAGTAAGTACCAATGACCCACATCTCACAACTTGATAGTAAATACCAATGACCCACATCTCACAGCTTGATAGTAAGTACCAATGACCCACATCTCACAGCTTGATAGTAAGTAACAATGACCCACATCTCACAGCTTGATAGTAAGTACCAATGCCCCACATCTCACAGCTTGATAGTAAGTACCAATGACCCACTTGTCACAGCTTGATAGTAAGTACCAATGACCCACATCTCACAGCTTGATAGTAAGTACCTCTGACCCACATCTCACAGCTTGATAGTAAGTACCAATGACCCACACCATCACAGCTTGATAGTAAGTACCAATGACCCACATCTCACAGCTTGATAGTAAGTACCAATGACCACATCTCACAGCTTGATAGTAAGTACCAATGACCCACATCTCACAGCTTGATAGTAAGTACCAATGACCCACATCTCACAGCTTGATAGTACATACGACTATACCACATCTCACAGCTTGATAGTAAGTACCAATGACCCACATCTCACAGCTTGATAGTAAGTACCAATGACCCACATCTCACAGCTTGATAGTAAGTACCAATGCCCCACATCTCACAGCTTGATAGTAAGTACCAATGACCCACATCTCACAGCTTGATAGTAAGTACCAATACCACATCTCACAGCTTGATAGTAAGTACCAATGACCCACATCTCACAGCTTGATAGTAAGTACCAATGACCCACATCTCACAGCTTGATAGTACATACGACTATACCACATCTCACAGCTTGATAGTAAGTACCAATGACCCACATCTCACAGCTTGATAGTAAGTACCAATGACCCACATCTCACAGCTTGATAGTAAGTACCAATGACCCACATCTCACAGCTTGATAGTAAGTACCAATGACCCACATCTCACAGCTTGATAGTACATACGACTATACCACATCTCACAGCTTGATAGTAAGTACCAATGACCCACATCTCACAGCTTGATAGTAAGTACCAATGACCCACATCTCGCAGCTTGATAGTAAGTACCAATGACCCACATCTCACAGCTTGATAGTAAGTACCAATGACCCACATCTCACAGCTTGATAGTAAATACCAATGAACCACATCTCACAGCTTGATAGTAAGTACCAATGACCCACATCTCACAACTTGATAGTAAATACCAATGACCCACATCTCACAGCTTGATAGTAAGTACCAATGACCCACATCTCACAGCTTGATAGTAAGTAACAATGACCCACATCTCACAGCTAGATAGTACATACCTCTGTACCACATCTCACAGCTTGATAGTAAGTGCCAATGACCCACTTCACACAGCTTGATAGTAAGTACCAATGACCCACATCACACAGCTAGATAGTACATACCTCTGTCCCACATCTCACAGCTTGATAGTAAGTACCAATGACCCACACCACACAACTTGATAGTAAGTACCAATGACCCACATCACACAGCTAGATAGTACATACCAATGTACCACAGCTTACAGCTTGATAGTAAGTACCAATGACCCACATCTCACAGCTTGATAGTAAGTACCAATGACCCACATCTCACCACTTGATAGTACATACGACTATACCACATCTCACAGCTTGATAGTAAGTACCAATGACCCGCATCTTACAGCTTGATAGTAAATACCAATGACCCACATCTCACAGCTTGATAGTAAGTACCAATGCCCCACATCTCACAGCTTGATAGTAAGTACCAATGACCCACATGTCACAGCTTGATAGTACATACGACTATACCACATCTCACAGCTTGATAGTAAGTACCAATGACCCACATCTCACAGCTTGATAGTAAGTACCAATGACCCACATTTCACAGCTTGATAGTACATACGACTATACCACATCTCACAGCTTGATAGTAAGTACCAATGACCCACATCTCACAGCTTGATAGTAAGTACCAATGACCCACATCTCACAGCTTGATAGTACATACGACTATACCACATCTCACAGCTTGATAGTAAGTACCAATGACCCACATCTCACAGCTTGATAGTACATACGACTATACCACATCTCACAGCTTGATAGTAAGTACCAATGACCCACATCTCACAGCTTGATAGTAAGTACCAATGACCCACATCTCACAGCTTGATAGTAAGTACCAATGACCCACATCTCACAGCTTGATAGTAAATACCAATGACCCACATCTCACAGCTTGATAGTAAGTACCAATGACCCACATCTCACAGCTTGATAGTAAATACCAATGACCCACATCTCACAGCTTGGTAGTATGTACCAATGACCCACATCTCACAGCTTGATAGTAAGTAACAATGACCCACATCACGCAGCTAGATAGTACATACCTCTGTCCCACATCTCACAGCTTGATAGTAAGTACCAATGACCCACATCTCACAACTTGATAGTACATACGACTATACCACATCTCACAGCTTGATAGTAAGTACCAATGACCCGCATCTTACAGCTTGATAGTAAGTACCAATGACCCACATCTCACAGCTTGATAGTAAATACCAATGACCCACATCTCACAGCTTGATAGTAAGTACCAATGCCCCACATCTCACAGCTTGATAGTAAGTACCAATGACCCACATGTCACAGCTTAATGGTACATACGACTATACCACATCTCACAGCTTGATAGTAAGTACCAATGACCCACATCTCACAGCTTGATAGTAAGTACCAATGACCCACATTTCACAGCTTGATAGTACATACGACTATACCACATCTCACAGCTTGATAGTAAGTACCAATGACCCACATCTCACAGCTTGATAGTAAGTACCAATGACCCACATCTCACAGCTTGATAGTAAGTACCAATGACCCACATCTCACAGCTTGATAGTACATACGACTATACCACATCTCACAGCTTGATAGTAAGTACCAATGACCCACATCTCACAGCTTGATAGTAAGTACCAATGACCCACATTTCACACCTTGATAGTAAGTACCAATGGCCCACATCTAACAGCTTGATAGTAAGTACCAATGACCCACATCTCACAGCTTGATAGTAAGTACCAATGACCCACATCTCACAGCTTGATAGTAAATACCAATGACCCACATCTCACAGCTTGATAGTAAGTACCAATGACCCACATCTCACAGCTTGATAGTAAATACCAATGACCCACATCTCACAGCTTGGTAGTAAGTACCAATGACCCACATCTCACAGCTTGATAGTTAGTAACAATGACCCACATCACACAGGTAGATAGTACATACCTCTGTCCCACATCTCACAGCTTGATAGTAAGTACCAATGACCCACACCACACACTTGATAGTACTTACCAATGACCCACATCACACAACTAGATAGTACATACCTATGTACCACATCTCACAGCTTGATAGTAAGTACCAATGACCCAAATCTCACAGCTTGATAGTAAGTACCAATGACCCACATCACACAACTTGATAGTAAGTACCAATGACCCACATCACACAACTAGATAGTACATACCTATGTACCACATCTCACAGCTTGATAGTAAGTACCAATGACCCACATCTCACAGCTTGATAGTAAGTACCAATGACCCACATGTCACAGCTTGATAGTACATACGACTATACCACATCTCACAGCTTAATAGTAAGTACCAATGACCCACATCTCACAGCTTGATAGTAAGTACCAATGACCCACATCTCACAGCTTGATAGTAAGTACCAATGACCCACATCTCACAGCTTGATAGTACATACGACTATACCACATCTCACAGCTTGATAGTAAGTACCAATGACCCACATCTCACAGCTTGATAGTAAGTACCAATGACCCACATCTCACAGCTTGATATTAAGTACCAATGACCCACATCTCAGAGCTTGATAGTAAATACCAATGACCCACATCTCACAGCTTGATAATAAGTACCAATGACCCACAACTCACAGCTTGATAGTAAGTACCAATGACCCACATCACACAGCTTGATAGTAAGTACCAATGACCCACATCTCACAGCTTGGTAGTAAGTACCAATGACCCACATCTCACAGCTTGATAGTAAGTAACAATGACCCACATCACACAGGTAGATAGTACATACCTCTGTCCCACATCTCACAGCTTGATAGTAAGTACCAATGACCCACACCACACACTTGATAGTACTTACCAATGACCCACATCACACAGCTAGATAGTACATACCTATGTACCACATCTCACAGCTTGATAGTAAGTACCAATGACCCAAATCTCACAGCTTGATAGTAAGTACCAATGACCCACATCACACAACTTGATAGTAAGTACCAATGACCCACATCACACAGCTAGATAGTACATACCTATGTACCACATCTCACAGCTTGATAGTAAGTACCAATGACCCACATCTCACAGCTTGATAGTAAGTACCAATGACCCACATGTCACAGCTTGATAGTACATACGACTATACCACATGTCACAGCTTGATAGTAAGTACCAATGACCCACATCTCACAGCTTGATAGTAAGTACCAATGACCCACATCTCACAGCTTGATAGTAAGTACCAATGACCCACATCTCACAGCTTGATATTAAGTACCAATGACCCACATCTCAGAGCTTGATAGTAAATACCAATGACCCACATCTCACAGCTTGATAATAAGTACCAATGACCCACAACTCACAGCTTGATAGTAAGTACCAATGACCCACATCACACAGCTTGATAGTAAGTACCAATGACCCACATTTCACAGCTTGATAGTAAGTACCAATGACCCACATCACACAGCTTGATAAGAAGTACCATTGTACCACTGACCCACATCTCACAGCTAGATAGTACTGTACCACTATACCACAGGGTCACATCTGACAGCTAGATAATACGTACCTCTGCACCACTGGGCAATATATCACAGCTAGATAGTACGTACCATTGTACCACTGCGCCACATCACACAGCTAGATAGTACACACCACTGTATCACATATAGCAGCTAGATAGTACCCACCACTGTACCACTTGGTCACATATCACAGCTATATGGTACGTACCAGTGTACCACATTTCACAGATAGATAGTACGTACCACTGTATCACTGTACCACTGGGGCACATCACGCCACCTCACTGTCAATGACTCTGTGGTTTAGCGGCTTTTGGCTGGTGGGTGCTAGCTTCAAGAGGTTGTTCATGTCATTATCAGATTGAGGTTGTAAGACCTCTATCGCTGGACTTGTATTAAAAATTTAGTCGAAAACAAATTAAAATAATATGCAATACAATCGCAATTATATGCTTCCTGATAAACACAATTTGTACAAAACAAATGCTAAGGCATTGTGCAGTGGTACTGCCTTGAATATGTATAACGGTTTTGTCCTTAGGATTATGTTTGTAACAATATGTATGATATTGCCTTCCAGGAAACACAAACATTCATCTTATAACTAGCCAGGGTCTCTATGATCTGAGAATTGACTTGGAAGACTTCGAAGGTAACACTGCCTACGCGCTGTATAAGAACTTCTCCCTGGCTTCAGAGCAGGACTATTTCAGACTAAGTGTTGGAGAATACAGCGGGACCGCAGGTAACTGTTCTCTTGCAGGAGTGGTCCAGCTTAGTTGGTAGATCTTTTGTCTGAGGTCCTTTGGTCGAAGGATCGAATACCATCGGTGGACCTTTTCTAAATGGTTTCCCCTCGACCCAACCAGTACCCTTACTCTAACGCCTAACCATGGAGTCGTCAAATATCACTATGGGCGGGAGCCGGTACCAGGATAAAAACTCGGTATGTACCAGCCTGCGAGCCATTGGGCCAGCTGTATAAAAACTCGGTATGTACCAGCCTGCGAGCCAATGGGCCAGCTGTATAAAAACATATTATTGTGGAAGCCTACGTCAACTATAGGTGGATTATTATGAGTATGCACCTATTGTCGTGTTCCAATAAACAGACTCAACACATAACTAACTGTATATTCAATACCTGCTCAATATTTGTTTTCTTTACGTGAACACCTCCCACCCCCACCCCCTTTATTAGGACCCGTGATAATAATAATAATAAAAAACCCACTTATAGCCTAGAATCAAATCTCTAATTCGAATGGCGTTAGAGTCAATTAACGCAATGAAATCATAAAACTATCGTAGGCTATGACGTCGCTAATGCGTGCACTATAGTGTTGTCACATCCTGCGATGGTTTTACGATTTCGTAGCGCTATGATAGCTTCGAAAGTATGGGCCCTGCATCTTAAAGTGTTATACGCACCAGGACCCCGTTCCACGAAGCTATCTTAGCGCTACGAGCATATTAAGTGCATCAAGTAGTTATCCACTTAAAGCGATCTTAGGGTTGAGATCGCTTTGTGGAACAGGGCCCTGACCTGTTGTTTTGTTTTCCAGGAGACGGTCTTGGTGGCCACAGTGGCTACAGGTTCTCAACAAGAGATCTGGACGTGGATACACATGATGCCAGCTGTGCCCAGAAGTACAAAGGAGCCTGGTGGTACACGTCCTGCCACTCCTCAAACCTGAACGGCCAGTATTTAGGAGGCAGCCACGCTTCGTACGCAGACGGAGTGGATTGGCGTCCCTGGAAAGGATACTACTATTCTCTGAAGAGAACAACGATGAAGATCAGACCAATGCAATTCTAAATACTCTAAAATCATTTGTTTTTCATGGGTTTACCTTTTCGTGGTTTTACTAAAATACACATAACATTAAGTACTTAAATTCGTGGATAAAAAAGATAGTATTTTTCATACGTATTATATGTGTGCATGTGCTATATTTTCGTTGTATTCTTAAATTCTTTGACTTGTCTACATGAGAATTAAACATCCACTAATAAACATGATTTTGACAGTACGTACGTCTTCTTTTTAATAATTAAATTTTCGTTACATTCATTACAATTTTACGTCATCGCTTTGGTCCATTTGTAGCAACGTGAGTTTCATCGTCTTTTTATTAATTTAAAAATAGCATCGTCAAGGAACGCCATTGCTGATGATGTCATTTTGTATTGGTACTTTGTATTATGAAGTTATTTCTAGATTTCAAGATTTATTAACCAACACTCAGACACATTACAATGTGTAACAAGGGGACAATACAAATACATATTTAAACTGCATGACAACAACAGGCGTTATTAAACATATCTATATGTAACCTCGGGATGGTTGTCAAAAAAATAAAACAACGCCTGGTGGATTCACATTGTTACAAGTTGTTTATTCGTTCCGTTCCATCAAACCTAAAAACAAGAATATATCCATCATACAAAATAGGGAAAAATACTGAAGTTATCTCAAGCGATAACTTCTTAAGCGATAACTGCCGACATGATTAAATATAGGTGGTATGAGCAAATACATGTATACATTATTATATTTATAATGTTACTCACCAGCAACATCTCAAAGTGGTTTTCACCAACCTCGAAAACACAGCCTGTATCTAAGTTGACCATATACAAAAGATGTCTTCCTCACTCTAAGATCTTGGGAAGTGCAAGGAGCAGGAAAAGCCTGCATGACCCCGGTCAGTCAGGTGGTTACTGTCAGGTCATGTCATGTCATACTTGTATGTCAACTTAGAGTTAACCAAACTATAATAATATGACTACTTTGGATTATCAATAAGACTAATTAAGTTAATAAATTAAGGGGTTTCTGTAAACAATTGTTAAGTTAATAATATGATCTACTGAACACAATTTATATGTTTAGTTCAATAAAAACTTTTATCCTGAATAATTAAACTGAAAATATACAATTAGTTAAACTGCTAGATAAACACTTGGTTACATATAGTTAACATAGAACACAAGCTGTACAATCAAATGAGCTGAAATGTACGGAGAAAGGTCAGTTCACAAGACTATGTAGCCTTTTGTTTTATAAAAGTAGCTAGATTGTGTAATAGTGGTGCATTACATAATAACAGCATATCTTTCATTTTAAAAACGCTAGGTTTAATTCTATAATATTGTTTCATATATTGTTTCTAAAGGTTTTGATATTATAATTTTTAACAATTGAATAAATAATGATAATCTTCTCCAATATTAGTATTACAAAGTTTGCATATTCTATTTTGTCTAGGAACTTTAAACCATCTGTCAGTTTAAATTGGTAATCTTAAAGTTGACGTACACAATTTAGTTATTCATCATCTATTTTGGTACGATAATCTCGACAAGTAGCAATCTAATTAAAATTAGCTCCACTATTACATGTGGATCTAACAGCAGCCCGTTGGAGGTCATGTCCAGTTGATCTTTGTTACATTTCCGTTCCAACTTACACTAAGGTTGTGGCATAACTTCATACCCAGAACACAGCATTAACATACCATGAACAATAAAGCACAAAGCACACACTAATGATAATTCACACAAACAAACAACAAATCATAAATATAGATATTATTTAATAATAAATAAATAAAATAAATAAATATATATATATATATATATATATATATATATATATATATATATATATATATATATATATATATATATATATATATATCACTTATATAAACTTCCCATGTGGGATTATTGTTTAATTAACTGGCATTTATGTGTATTTCAATATTCACCAACGAATGCCCAAAAATAACGAATCCTCGAATCCAAATATGATGACGTCAGTCTTCATGTCACTGACACAGTTCATGTTGTCCTTTCATCCCTGTTGCTGTTGATCACCTGGCTTGCCTTCGACCTATCACTGTATGCTGAACCCCATTCGTGTCCCGTTTATATACCATCTCAGTGAATGCCATTACATGACGAGATTTGATCATTTCCGATATATCAACGAAGGTACATTTATGCTCTTTGTCACACCGGCGAAAATCACAAACACAGAAATCCCGAAGAGTTATTTCCCTTATTCAAATATGTCACGTTTCATTTCCTGTCCACGAGGTAGACCATGCCGCTAATTCGGGTAAGTATTACCAATTCAGGTAAGTCACTTATTATAATTCATACATTTTAAACATCCCTTTTCCATTTCTAAAATAATAACAATGTCATAATTATTTATATTCCAGTCTGTCACGGGGATTCTATAATTCCCGTAACTGAATAAAACACGATTATCAAAATATCTCTCCTAACTGTATATCTATTATATCTCTCTGTATCAGGCGGTATTTACCCGAGTATGGCTCGTCTCTAGGTATGATCATAAATACGATCTTATATAAAGTATATGTAATATAGCACGTTTAGTTCACTAGAAAACACAACAAAAACACAATACACTTTGGAATCTTTATTAACCTACGCTGACAAATGTACAGCCGCAGTAGTTAATTAATAACAACAATAATAACAACCCAGACTTGATCACTTAATTAGTTAATCTCTAGGTGTCTAGTTTACACAATATGCTAATCACTTGACCGTGACACAACACCCACACGTGTGATAATTGAGAAACGCTTCTAGGGGAACTTAATTAATAAAGGAATTACAAAACTATTCCTAACTGGTTAATTTTTAATTAACCCTAACTACTCATTCAGTAACCTTGTAACACAGAATTAATACTGGTACCTATCACAATAAAGACAATAACCTACAGTTTACCTAGGTCTTCTAGGATGACTGGCTAAGCTTTATATTACCAAATACTCATATAATGTTAGAACAAAAAGTCTACGATTTACTTCGTCAGATGACCGAAGGCACTGTCTAAAGAATATTGGTATAATACAGTATTAAAATATTTAAAAGTCACATCAATCACATCAAGGTTATACAACAGAGCAGAAATAATATATATATTTACCAAAGTCCAAACGGACAACGTTCCCTGGGAGCCGTCCGTTTTTCTTCTCCTGGATATCTCTAAACCATAGCTATTTATTATAAAATCAGAAATCGCCTGGGGGTACAAGGCGGTCCTTCCCCTATCATCTGATATTCCACCTCTCCCAGTCGGTATATTTTCTCTGATCGTCAGACTGGCTGTCGCCATTCCGCGACCAATCCCTGGCCATAAACAGCACTACCGGAGATATTACGTAACTACTAGCCACATGGCCTCCACATCTGCTCTGGGTGTGTATTAGGCGTACAGAGATGACCGTCGCGCAAAAGTATTACGTAACAAGTTGCCCATCTGGGCTAAGTGCATTTGGAACTGCACACGGCCTTCTAAAACAATTAGTAACGCCACAGGCGAAAAGAAATTAAGAGCATGTACCGTCACACAGTCCATTACACATCGATTGCCGCCACGCAGTCCAACATAAATTATATACATACACTATGCCAGAATAGCATAACACCTTTCATTTGACCAATCAAAACGTCACTTGAAGAATAATGCCAGTGATTTAAAAAGAATTCGAAAACATTCAGAATTATGCCGAGGGTAGTGTTAAGGTACAAACACTTCCTCCAAACAACAGATGCGGCCAAATATCACTCGCGCAGAGTTTATTACCAGGGTCAGGTTTGGGCTGGATCGCAGCATGTCTTGAAGCCAACTGATTGGGGATGGCAACTAACAGATAAAGGTTCTGAGCCACAAACAATGGATTTAATGGCAGCACCCGAGTTTCTGCTCAAAATAATACGGTGTCAGTGTCAAGGGGACTGTGACAGTCTACGCTGTAGTTGCAGAAAGAATGGTATGGATTGTTCCAGTGTAGGATGTAAAGGTACATCATGTAGCAACTCTTCTACGAATTCCGTAGATACTAACACCACACTGGATGAATCCGTAACCATATTGTAACCCGGGGCTGAAGTAATGACAACACTTCTTGTGGTTCCAATGTTTTATTTTAGGCCTATTGGAAAAAACTATAACATATAATACAAACATTCCTTACAATCACACATTAACTTTCACACTTCTTCGCACATGTATAATATAAACTCTCCATTAAGATAAAAGTATTATATCACTATGTCCGAATATTAATATAAAATACGAATTACAAATAAATATATCTTACCAGACATCCACAATGTCTATTTGATCAGACACTTGAAATGCAGCAGTGTTTGCTTCTGATGAAAGCTGATCGTAATCTGACAATTAGGAAACATCTAGTTAAAAAGGGCGTAGTCCAAAAGCATGCAGTGCATGTTTCTGTGTCGAGTCAATAGTCTTGCGTGAACTGTCATAGTCGCACGTGAATTAACAACTACTAACAAACCCAACACAATAAACAATGACCACTTCTAACACAAAAGATGAAATAGACAACACACCTTTCTTTAACTATTTTATATTTAAAGATCGACTCCTACAAATTAGTTTTTAAAAATACTTAATATATTATAATTAATATTTAATTGAAATCTTTGATAATTAATAATTTAACACCTGGTTACATATTCCCCTCCCCGAGGTAAATGAGCATGTGTGAGAGGTAAAGGCTGACATTTTTGTTGCTCTATATGTTTTTGCGCTTTTTTATTAGTTTAAGTTAGTTTTTTAGTCTGTTTGAGAGATATCTCTGTGCTCATAGTCTTCCAAAGCTTGGCTAGAGTTAGTGTAGACACAAGAAAAAATGGACTTTGGATGCTCTGCTTCATGTGATGACGATGGATATTGCCTCCTCACAAGATTTCGTGAACTCAGTAATGGCGGAAGAAAGCACGAGAAAGGTGACCCAGAGCGTAGTGAAAGAAAATCATCCGTCTGAGAGCCGAAAACGACATTTCACAGTTGCCGATGATGTTACGGACAATCTCAACAAGAAAAAGAAAAGTGAGCAATGTGATGAATCCGAAGAAACTAAAATTCTGAACATTTCGCACAATGTGTAAAAAATGTCAGTGATGTGTTGAAAGCCATCAAGGACTTCACTGTTTATTTCGACACTAAGTTTGATAATATTGAAGAAAGACTTCTAACAAAAATGAAAAGTGCAATAGATAATGGCAATTAGAGGCAAAGTGTAAACAGAGAGATGACGTCACTTAAAGGCAATCATTCAAAGGTGAAGGATGATCTTGGCCGAGATATTGCAGAATTAAGACGTAGTCTGTCTTATTCTGATGCTGTGAGAACCGATAATACCGCTTTAAACATTGTTATAAAGAACCTGCCTGAATCAAGTGCGGAACGTATAGTAAACAACGTGAATGGGTTAATAAAAGATGGCTTGAAAATTCGCGATATACAAGTTGAAAGTGCAGAAAGAAAAGAGACTCGAAACAACAGATATCAAGGAGTGATTGTCGCCAAATGTAAATCGATCGATGATAAAAAGGCTATCTTGCTTGCTAAACAGAAACTGAGAGACAGTAGGAATTTCAAGGATATATACATTACAAGTGACAAGCCGGTTCATCAACGCATTTACGAGTCAAATATGAAAGTGTTGGCAGATACCATAGGCAAGGATCAGCTGGCATTGACAGGAGGGCGGTTATACAGAGCTGAAGGCAACTACAGGCGCGAAACATGGGGCAGAGACAGTGACCGCAGGAGTTACAGAAACAACAGACGTGAACAACGCACCCCGGATAGAAACCGCGACAGAGGTACACGTGCTTCTGTTGATCAGCATAGCCCACGTGACAACGGAGTGCATTTCAACCACCGAGAGCGTCGGAACAGCGATGCACGTGCTTCTGTTGATCAACACAGCCCATGTGACCGTGGCTGGCAGACCAATCGTCGAGACCGGCGTCAGCACGAACGTGCAGGTTCGCATAATCAGAGCAGAGATCTACCTAGGTCAGCCAATCAGAATTCGCAATAGGTACCATGTGGGTTTTGGAATGTTGGGGGTTGGTCAAGTGATCCACCTTCAGAGAACTACCAGTTACGTGAATCATGTATTCTTTCTTCTAATTTAGACATTATAGGTATTTGTAAAACGCATCTTATTGGTGACAAATCGCTAAATGTTAATGGCTATGTGTGGTTTGGCCAAAACAGAGTACAGCGTCATATTAAGGCTAAACGTGGGTCCGGTGGTATTGGGTTTTTAGTAAAAAGTGCATTGATTAAGTGTTTTAATGTTACCGTTTTAGATAATAGTTATGAGGGTATTTTATGGCTGAAGTTTGTTAGTAGGCTGAACCAAAATGATAGTTTTATTACATGTGTGTGTTATCTTCCACCGGACAATTCGTCAAGACCGGTTGATGCAACGGACTTCTTTGATACTCTTTTAATGCATATACATAATTACTATCGTCGAGGACTTACATATGTGTGTCGTGATTTTAACAGTAGATGTGGAGACCTCATTGATTATATTGAGGGTGTTGACGTTATACCTGCTAGTGACAGTATAGATGTTACAGTTAACGCTAATGGTCGCATGTTTATCGATTTCCTTATTAATGCAAATTGTTGTATGTTGAATGGAAGACATAACAAATTGAATGACTTTACTTTTCTAGCGTCGAGGGGTATCTCTGTTGTAGATTATTGTATCTGTCCTTATGAAACCCTACATCACTTTAGTAATTTTGAAGTGTTAAGACCGAACATTCTTGTAGATATAGCAGGCTGTGTTGGGAAATTTGACCCTAGTACAATTTTGAAATTAGATCATTCATTTCTAATCTGGGATGTGAGAGTTGATTTTGATGGTACCCCTGCATTATGTAATGAGTCTAATTATCTCTCCACCACCATAATAAAATGTGATACGTCCCAGATAAATGGGGATTTCTTCTCATAAGCAGATTGTTTACAAACTATCAACAGTATAATTGACAGATTAGAAGCATCCAATAAAGAACAGAATGATGTTGATGGTGCTTTTAATACTTTTGCCAAGTATGTCTTGGAGGATATGCATTCATCGCTACCAACTAGAACTTTTAAATATGATTTGATGAGACATAAGAAAGGTCGACGAAAAAAGGAATAGTGGAACGAGCATTTAGATAACCTATGGAAAGGTATGTGCCTAGCTGAAAAAAACTGGTGTAAATGTAACGGGCCGCAGAAAAAGCGTCTTAAAGCTGTCTATGTAACTAAACGAAAATACTTTGATAGGGCAACACAGCGAGCGAAACGGACGCACATTCGTAGAACTTTATAAGATCTAGAACGTTTATGTGAGACTGATAAGCATGAGTTTTGGAAACAGATAGGGAAAGTAGCAGTAGGATGGGAAAGGAGAAGGGCAATACCTATGGAGGTTGCATTAGCCGATGGGTCGATTAGTACAGAAAAGGATGTTGTGCTAGAAATGTGGAAGAAAGCATATTCAGACCTGTTGAATTGTAATAAAGGCTCTGAGGAGATTGTAATATATCAAGAAAATGGTGATAGAATGACAGAAATGAATGTAGACATAACAGTAAGTGAGATACGAAAAGCCATGGTACAAGCTAAGAATGGAAAGTCCCCTGGTGTCGACGGTATCCCAGTCGAGGCACTCCGGAATCATAATTCAGTGTACTTCCTTCATAAACTTTTTAATTTGTGTTTTGATAAAGGTGTTTCCCCCACTGCGTGGGGAAAAGGAATCATCAACCCCATCCCCAAATCTACTGTTAATGATCAAAGAGACCCTATGTCTTATAGAGGTATTACACTAGCCAGTGCTACCAGTAAATTATACTGCGGTGTTTTGAACTCCAGGCAATATACCGAAAACAATCCAATTATTAGTGATTGTCAAAATGGATTTAGAAGGGAAAGATCCACAACAGAACACGTCTCAAGTGTAACATATATAATAGAAACCAGAAAAAGTATGAAGAAATCTACATATGTGGTGTTTATCGACTTTAGAAAAGCGTTTGACTGTATAGATAGAAATATTCTTTGGACGAAGTTACTCGAGTCTAACATCAAGGGTCGAATGTTTAATGCTATTGTCTCACTATATAAAAATGTAAAAAGTTGTGTACGCTTAAATGGATGCTGTACATCCTGGTTCGATGTTACTTGTGGCCTTAAACAAGGATGTTTGCTGTCTCCCTTATTGTTTAACCTTTTCGTTAATGACCTGATAGTTGCAATAACTGAGCTCGAAGTAGAAATAATGACTGATGATTCTACTGTTGGTATATTGGCTTACGCTGACGACATTATTCTTTTAGCAGAATCAGAGGATGATCTCAATATCATGCTTGACTGTTTGAATACCTGGTGTCGTACAAATATGATGACCATCAACGTTGAAAAGTCTAAAGTGATACACTTCCGAAATCCATCAGTTGTAAAGACAAACAGTAACTTTATATGTGGTGATCATGTATTAGAGATTGTTGAATGCTATAATTATTTGGGACTTCTCTTAACTGAGCATTTAAATTACGGTTGCATGGCCAAATCCGTAGCCTGTTCCGCCAGTAGGGCACTCGGTCTGTTAATCTCTAAATACAAATGTCTCGATGGAATGCAATATCGTACATACACCAAGTTCTACGATACTATGGTATGGTCCATTATTGACTATGGAGCAGCTATCTGGGGAACCTCACAATTTTCTTGTATTGATGCTATACATAACAGAGCCATAGGTTTCTTTCTCGGATTACGAAAATACGCCCCAAATAACGCTGCAGGCGGGGACATGGGCTGGATTCCTCCAATAGTTCGGCAGTGGGGGACTGTATCAAGGCATTATATGAGATAGAGAAATTTGAATCAACACCGAATCACATCTCGCATCTGGTTGTGGTCCAACCGGTGGTCAACACGCAGGAAAAATAACTGGTCCTTTAAAGTCAACAATAAATTAATTAAACTTGGGCTAAATCACTTCCTTAACTTACAATGCAAATATGGAAAACAGTATTTAGTCAACAAGGTGAAGGACAGAGTCAACAAAGAAGTCTTAACATAATGGAAACGGGCGTTAATACAACCACACGGCAGAACAGGTGTCGGGGGGGAATAAGTTAAGAATTTATTCCTGTTTTAAAGATATTTTTAAAGTATAGCCCTATGTAACCAGTTACTTGCCTCGATACCACAGAAGTGCTCTCGCTAAGTTTAGATGCGGAGTTGCCCCCTGAAAGTTGAAACCGGTCGATACAATAATACACCACTGGAAGAAAGAACGTGTTTTAATTTTCCCAACCACATTGAAGACGAGCGCCACGTTTTACTTGAATGTCCGTTATATGTAAATATTAGATTAGAAGTACTCGCTTATTGTAGGACATTACTTCTAAATTTTGATCACTGCACCGACATCCAAAAAGTGTGTTTTATCTTGTCCTGTCCCGATATATGTATTTTATCTGCCAAAACCTGCTATTTTATTCTTAAACATAGAAAATCCCTTTTATACACTATGAAATGATTCGTGTATATATCTTATTGTTTTATCTGTGCTGCAATTGTTTTAGCTGTATATTTGTTTTGGGGTTTTTTTGTTTTCTTTAGATGTTTTTATTCAATAGTCTCTCGTAACTCAGTATAGAGTGGCTCATTACAATTTTATTACTTTTATTGATTGTATGTATATGTTGTATTTTTTATTTTGTTGTAATGAGGTGAGACTTTAATAAACTATCTGTCTGTCTGTCTGTCTGTCTCCTGACATTTAGTCACGATTCAGCTGTACATTTCATAAGACAGCTGCAAATAAAATACTGTTAATTGCATCAAACATTGAAATATCACACTGAATTCAGACATAAATACATTATAATGCATATATACTGCGATATACAAATTTGTCTCTGCAATACCTCAAATGTCCTAACCTAAACAAATACAAAAACAATTAGTTAGGCTAAATATATACAATTATCAAACACCACAGCTGATAATTTAGCTGAACGCAACTGACCTGTAAAGCAATGAGTTACCTCAAATCACAGATTAAATATTCAAATATCAGGTTTTGCAACTTGATTAATCAGCATTACTTTCAGTTTAGTTAATACTGAAATACTGATCTCAACTGAACTGAAATACAAATAATCAATAAAAATTATTTACACACAACATCATAAAAATCACACAAAAATGTCATCAGTTGAGATATGTTGGGAACACACCCACTGTCCACATCTATCAGACGGTTTTCGTGTGCGCTGTGGTTGTCCCACAGTGTGTTCAGGAATTGGTAAAACTTGAGAAGTGTGTCCTTCACTGTGTAGCTGGTCTCTATCTGTTATTTCCTGATCAGAAGTTGCTGCACTCACAGTATCAGGAATCACAGCAGAATCGTCTACAGCTTCAGGTTCCTGACTCACCCCCTCTGGTGATCGAAATTCTGGAACAACCTGTACTAATGAGGGTAATGAAGAATTTACTCCCACAGATGATGGACAAGACAGCTGTACTGGGCTCAGATTCCGAGCTGGACTCCTCTCGTGGATACAACCTGGTAGGCTTCTTCGGTTTAACCATATGGCTAACTCCGGTAATAATCTCATAACAGGGAATAATGTTGAAAGGCAGCAACATAGTACGGTGGAGTGTCCTCACATGACCCTTGCCCACTTCACGACGCACTCTATAAACTGGAATATCCCTATTTGGTATTTGAGATACCAGGTAGGGTTCCTGTTCCCAACGATCAGCTAACAACCTACTTTCCTGACCAGCACTCTGTCACCAACTTCTAACTTTGTCTCTCTCATTCCTCTGTCATATCTGTCCTTATTTCTGTCACCGTATGCATTGGCTTGTTCTGCTGCAGCTCTGTAAGAATACCTCATTCTACCTTTCAACTTCTGCACATATGAACTTGTATCTAGGTCACCTTCTGTATGTGGATCTGTCCCCAGAAAAGCATCTACTGAGAGTCGAGGTTTCCTCCCGAACATCAAGAAATGTGGTGAATACCCAGTCGCACCGCTCTTCGTCGAGTTGTATACTTGTACTAGAGGAGCAACATAAGATTTCCAATCAGCTTTCTTCTTTTCATCCAATGTGGCAAGCATCTTTATCAATGTCTGGTTGAATCGCTCGGCTGACCCATTCCCCATTGGGTGATAAGGTGTAGTCCTCTATTTCTGAACATTGGCTAGTTTACACAGCTCCTTGATCACTCGACATTCAACATTCCTTCCTTGATCACTGTGTAACTGTTCAGGAAAACTGTAAAATAAAATAAAATGTTCATACAGTGCCTTAGCTGTGGTATGTGCAGTTTGATTTTTACAAGGTATTGCCTGAGCGTATCTCGTAAAATGGTCAGTTATGACTAAAATATTCTCATAACCCCCTTTTGACTTCTCTAAACTCAAGAAATCAATACAGACTAGCTGCATTGGTCTCATGGTTTATATAGTGCTGAAAGGTAATGTCCAACTTCCATCACAGACATGTATGCATTGATAAAGGTATTATCATAATCCCACTTTAAGAAGCTCAAATCATGTCCGTGCTGAACTAGCTTCATTAAACTGGGCCAGAAAATGAAAATTCATGTATTGCAATGCAACAGAATCCTAAGCAAACTAGGTCATGATTCAAAAGTCCCACAACTACATTATGTGTTACAACACTTTGGCGGTATTCATATGAAAGATATTATCTGGATACCGCAAACAAATGTATGCTTATTTTTTCCCTTAAATGGTGATTTTTTGTTTTTCATTCATTTACATTCTGTATGATATCTTAGTGATGCACACTTTGTAACTCCTAGCTATCGGTTTTCTGCTATTTGTGATACATATATAGAGTCTAACTCAATCGTTTTGGGAAAAGTCGAGAATCAGTGCAAAAATGGCCGGCATTTTGTTTTTAGTAAATTAGATAATTCCCGGTAGTCCGATTTTGTCCTATTTTCGATATGTTATGAAGGGATAACCCCAGAATAAGATAATATAGCCCCACAATATATTTATTCTAGTATACAATCCAGAGTTTATGACTGCACTTCTACCCCCGTTTTTTTAATGTTGACACAGGCCAACAAGTTCGACTATTCCTTAAGCAGCAATCTAATTGAATTGGAGCTGGGCTATATGCACCACGACCGAAACAGCCGAGGACTGCGTATATAACCTTAATGCAAAATGGTTACAATCATTATTTAATCCCGTTGCCATAGAAATAAATTAGCGTTCGGTCATACAGTGTTAAAATAACTATCATTATGTTAAACACCAGTCATTTAAAATGTACTAATGTCTCAAAGTTTCATTTTGATACAATCTAAAAACACCACCCATTAAATTAAATAATATAGTATATTTAAGAAACACATTTTGTTCTTACTTTTAAAAATATTAAACTTTATATCTCGAAATCTGGACTTGTTTTTCAAGTGCTTAACTTATTAGTTCGATCATAATGTCAAGCTCTCGGCCTTTTATCAAGACTATATGCCACTGAGGGTATGTACGCATTGACAAAACACACGTATAGAATTTGACAATATAATTTGAAAACTCAAGATATTATGTTCAGCCCTCTGTAACGTTACACAATATAATTCACAATTTTATTTTTCAGCAGAAATGTAACATAAAGTTTAGGCTTAGCACCTCAAATATTCCTTTTGAAGGATTTTATTGCAGAAGAAGCTTGTTTTGACATCTAGGTAATATGTACATCCCATATATACAGTTTTTTGGAAGTGGTTTTATGTAACAACCCTTTTATGTAACAACCCTTTCCTCAAAAGCAGTATTTCAAAGGAATTGTTGACAGGATAACTATTTAAAAACACCATACAATATTTATTAAGATATACATGGCAAACCTAAATGTAGACAAAGTTGATGGAATATAAATCTGAGAAATAGAAGCAATAGTGACATCATTTGAAGGTTAGGGTCTCAAATAACACTTGTTGTTTGATTATTAGGTAATGCAATTTTCGCCATTTTACAATTGTAATTCCAGTTGAAGTTTAGGTTTACACGTTTTCAGGGCTTTAATATACCTGAATGTTTGTTGGACTCCCACAGATTATTTAGATCTTCCATATATAAAGCATTTGTTAAGCTATTTGCTGATGAAGTTATTAACATGAGCATGTTTTTTGTTTTTATTAATATTTGTTTTTTTTTCTAATATAAACCCATTAAAGGTTCTTGTCAACTTAAAATTCACTTTGGTCACATATTTATTGTTACACGCAGGTGATAATAAAAATTATTGTTTAAAATCACATTGCTGTACAAGACTAAGTCCAAAACAATAAATCAGTTGGAAATGCATACATTGCCTTGATAGATTAAAAATACCACGATAAAGATGGATGCATATTTTGCATATATCAAATTTCTGTGCTACATTTCCATCACTGTCTTCAACCTGGTTGTCAAAATCTACAATTATGAGCATTATACTCGTTTATATAGATGCTATATTGTCTTCTGTTTCTATTTTCCAGCCTATATTGACGACACTTGGTGTCACTGGGTCATACTCTACATTACAATCTGGTTGATTGAATGTTGTGTAAATACTATGTTGATTGCATGCTGTGTATGCTTTATTAAACAATCCCTGGATAGTTACACTTTCGATTCTGCCCTTGTTTGCACAGAGCAGAAACATATCGTGGCAGGCAGTGGAATTCTCCCTTTCAAGAAAAAGGGGAAGAAGTGTGATACAAATAGGCGAAGTGAACATTTATTGGTACACTTTGTGATGTTTCGGAAATGCAGTTCTGATTCCTAGGTACACCGGCAGTGTAACCCCCAGTGTATACAACTCTACAACCATTTTAATTGTCAATACAGATTCAACGATACTTGAACCAGTTTCAGGACCACATTTGTAAGAGCAATGGAACTCATGGAATGCCAAGCACAAAATATAGTTTTTGTCTTCTGAGCTAAAGGCAACTTACTTGTATTTCTCAACTGCAGCATGAGCTGCATGCAATGACAAGCATCAGTCAACTTGAAAACACCGGATGGCATACAACCTTGGATATTGTTTTAATATTTGTTATCAAAACTCTTTCCCTTGGAGTGTATTTGTGTATACTGCCTTTCTTCATTCTTTGACTAGGAAAGTATTTAAATTTTTGATATTGGTACTTTAGTATACGTCGTTGGGATATTGGTAAATGTAGTTACTTTTTTTTTTTGAGGGGGGGGGGGAGGGGGGGGGGATCAAACAGTGGCAGTGACACGAATCAATGACGTTACATTTTTATCAGTAGGCCTATCTGATTATCTTACCTTTAAATCAAATCATTAAATGACTTATTATATTAAGCTGCTACAACAAGTAACGACACAACAAATGGTGGTGTCTTGTGTTAAAGTACTTATTATATTCAAGAATCAACGTCAAATGTCTATATAGTGCTTCAACCAACATTTTCACATTCATGTGTATGAAAGAAATGAGAGTGGATAATAACTTGAGCCAAAATACCTGTTTAGCCACATGACCTATGAGACAAAAAGAGAGGAAAATCTGACATTCGCACTTGCTTATTCTCATATAAGAAGAATTCACAAGTTCTTATAACTTTACAAACTGTGCAATCTGCATAGTTATAGAATGAACACTGTCTTATAACTTTACAAACTATGCAATCTGCATAGTTATAGAATGAACACTGTCTTATAACTTTACAAACTATGCAATCTGCATAGTTATAGAATGAACACTGTCTTATAACTTTACAAACTATGCAATCTGCATAGTTATAGAATGAACACTGTCTTATAACTTTACAAACTGTGCAATCTGCATAGTTATAGAATGAACACTGTCTTATAACTTTACAAACTATGCAATCTGCATAGTTATAGAATGAACACTGTCTTATAACTTTACAAACTATGCAATCTGCATAGTTATAGAATGAACACTGTCTTATAACTTTACAAACTATGCAATCTGCATAGTTATAGAATGAACACTGTCTTTTAACTTTACAAACTATGCAATCTGCATAGTTATAGAATGAACACTGTCTTTTAACTTTACAAACTATGCAATCTGCATAGTTATAGAATGAACACTGTCTTATAACTGGACACATTGTAATTGTTATGAGTGAAAGAGAAACCAAGGTCAAGGTCATTTAGTGAAACTCCATGTTTTTAATGCTGTTTACAGTACTTATTTGGATAATAAACCAATTAATGTGCAAATAATACAATAGCAAATAATTGTGAGTGTCACTGTGGTGTGTTTGTGAACCTATTCCACAAACATATTTGGTCTAGAGGTGTATTCGGGCACACATGGATGAATTAAATATGACTTGTGTGTTCAGTGCAAGGTAATTTCTATGTCAATAAAGTCTAAATAAGTAGCTATATATATATATTGTGACGGAACATGCTCTTAATTTTGTTTTCGCCTGTGGCGATATTAATTGTTTTAGAGGGTCGGGTGCAGTCTCAATATGCACTTAAGCCCAGGTGGACCTTGTTACGTAATACCTCTGCGCGACGGTCGTCGAGCTGTACTTTCCAATACACACCCGGACCAGGTGCGCAGGCCATGTGGCCAGTAGTTACGTAATACCTCTACTAGTTCGGTACGATCGGGGTATATTTGGCGAACTAGGCGACAGTAAGTCTAGGCTTGTAAGAAAAAAATACCGCTTGATTACTATGGAAATATACACATCATAAGATTCGGTTCTGCGTGGACCAGTCTGGGATTTTATAATAAATAGCTAGGGTTTTAGAGATATCGGGGAGAAACATAGGAAGGCTTTCAGGGATCGCTGTCCGTCCGGACTGGTAATTATATATTTTCTGCTCTGTGTATAACCTTGATGTGATTGATGTGACTTTAAATATTTTAATACTGTATTATACCAATATTATTTAGACGGTGCTGCCGGTCATCTGACGCAGTAAACTGTAGGCTCACTGTCTAAATAATTATTAAAGCTTAGCCAGTCATCCTAGAGGACCTAGGTAAACTGTAGGTTATTGTCTTTATTGTGATAGGTACCAGTATTAATTCTGTGTTACAAGGTTACTGAATGAGTAGTTAAGGGTTAATTACAAATTAACCAGTTAGGAATAGAGTTGTAATTCCTTTATTAATTAAGTTCCCCTGGCAGCGTTTCTCAATTATCACACGTTACTGAATGAGTAGTAAGGGTTAACTAAAAATTAACCAGTTAGGAATAGAGTTGTAATTCCTTTATTAATTAAGTTCCCCTGGAAGCGTTTCTCAATTATCACACGTGTGGGTGTTGTGTCACGGTGAAGTGATTAGCATATTGTGTAAACTAGACACCTAGAGATTAACTAATTAAGTGATCAGTTCTGGGTTGTTATTATGTGTTGTTGTTAATTAACTACTGCGGCAGTACATTTGTCAGCGTAGGTTAATACAGATTCCAAAGTGTATTGTGTTTTTGTTGTGTTTTCTAGTGAACTAAACGTGCTATATTATATATACTTTATATAAGATCGTATCTCTGATCATACCTAGACGAGCCACACTAGGGTATAACCGCCCGTTACAGAGAGATCTAATAGATATACAGTTAGGACAGATATTTTGATAATCGTGTTTCATTCAGTTACGGGTATTATAGGATCCCCGTGACATATATATATATATATATATATATATATATATATATATATATATATATATATATATATACACCATTTGTGCAAATATTCAATTTATTTAAGTTGATGAGTTAAATATGACTGTCGTGTTCATTGCAAATTAATTTCTATCTTAATAAAGTCTAAATAAGTAGCTATATATATACACCATTTGTGCAAATATTAAATTTATTTAAGTCAAATGTTAAAATTTAATACAACATTATCATATTTGTATGATATTTTTTTATCCATTTAGGTCTAGCAGTAAACATAAAATCACTTAAGTTAGGTAAATGTCCAGGTGTGGATGGTGTGCCATCAGAGTTTTTTATGAATGCATTATTCATTATACCATATCTAAGGATGTTATTTAATTATTTTGTAAATAGTGGTACATTCCCAGATTCTTGGAATGTGGGCTTAATTATTCCATGGTTTAAGAAAGGAGATATTACAGATCCAAATAACTTTAGAGGTATTTCGTTATTAAATATTATTGGAAAAATATTTACTTCTATTTTAGAAACTAGCATTAGGACATGGCTTGAATTTAATAATATCATCCATGAAGAACAGGCAGGTTTCAGAAATAATTACTCCACAATAGATCATATATTTACCACTTCAGGAATTGGGTCAAAAATATCTTAGAAAACCTAGACATAGATTTTATGTTGCTTTTATTGATGTTCGTAAAGCTTTTGACTTGGTAGATAGGAACAAGTTATTGTATGTGTTGCATATGAAGGGTATTCAAGGTAAAATATTTAACATTTTAAAAGATATGTATGAAAAAGTAAATGCTTGTGTTAGAGTAAAGAATGTTTACATTAATATACAGATTTCTACCCAAAATATAAAGTGCATTAAAGGAATAGCCTTGCTTTTAAAAAGAAAGCTGCCAGTTTGAATTGATTATACATGTAGTGTAATTTGTACACGCGTAGCGCACAATTAATTTGTTTTTAAAAGAAGTTATCTTGGTCATGTGGCCTCAATAACTGAATAAATATCTTGTCTTGTCTTGTCTAGCAGTAAACCAAGTTAGGTTGTGCCCGAATTATGAAACATGTGTACACGTGGATTGAAAATGTTCATTCAGTACAACTGGAAAATTCACTAGAACACTTGAAATACTACTTTCTGTTAAATATAATACAGTTTGCTAACAGGGAAAAGGGGGAGTGCATGTTATATCTGTTTCGCAGCCCCAAATATACAATTTGAAGAATAATGTTTAACCTAGACTATGTTTAATAAAAAATGTGGTGTGTCCATTAAGGCGTAAGGGGGTGGTGGGTTTCCCATAATTATTTTTTCCATATGTTAAAAAATATATATTTTTGGATAAAAGGAGTACAAATTAGTAAAAATAATTTAAAAAATTAAAAATGTTTAAAAAAAAATAGATTGGCCTACCTAATGTTTTTTGCCATGTTCCCGGAAACAGGTGTTTAGGCACAAGGCAGACTGAAATTGTATTTTCTTCATTTGTTAAAATCTATATTTGATTATTCCTTTGTTAATCGGTCTATACTAGTTGGGTATCTGTTTTATAAGACCCAATAACCGATGTATTTTTCGTGCTGGGATGTCGTTAAACATCTATTCTCTTCTATTCTAAGATGTAGGATGCATTTTCTTTTTTATACTAAGCATATCTGAAATTACTCACAAAATCACTAACAAAGGATGCTGTGATAGTGGTGTAATCAAATAACCTAAATCAAATGAAATTCAAAATGCTGAAATTAAAGTAACGGGTAGGTGTAGCCTGTGTGGTGGCCATGGGTTTACCTTCTGTGAATCAGTATCTAGGTCAAGTGTCAAAATTACCATGGGGGGGAATTATGAATGCTGTTTTACTGAAACACTGATGTTGAATACCAAATTTAAAATGTGCTGAGGTGTTGTAATACAAATATTAATTTTCTTTTCATTGTTGGTTATTCTAAAGAGACTGCAGAACTTCTTTTGCAATGTGATATTTAATTAAATCTTTGGAGCATAACAGAACAAACTGTTTCGTTTTTGCTACAGACCCAAAATAAATGGACCATAACAATAAAATACTTTCCATATTATAATCCAGAATTTATTTACATAAATATCCTGAAACCGGAAATTTTAATATTTGTTCAGTTTATTTATTACCTTTTTTTGCGGGGGTTGTTGTTGTTTTGTTTTTGTTTGGTTTTTTTGGTCTACTTAGACTATTTTGCAAAAATATAGCAAAACAACATTTTATTCTGAAAAAAAAGAAACAAAAAAAACATCCCGGAATTAAACGGCGAAGAATGGAACGTTTTACAAATTAAGGTCGACGACAGTCATTCTTCATACACAATACATATAACATTTCACCGTAATTTCACTTGAAATCCATATTTCGTAAACGTTATTAAAGTTTTTAATAACAAAATATTGTTCAAACACATTCAGGTGTATTGGTAATGTAAACAAAAAAAAAATAAAAAAAATGCAATAGCACTTCACATATTTCCGTAACCCCCCCCCCCCCCCCCCCCCCCCCAATGTCCTTTGATGTGTCCTTTTTTTTGTTTAATTATTATCCATAATCCACTAAACAAAGTAAAAGGTCAAATTTACGACGATGTATAATTTTTCATATCAGACACTTTGCTATATGTCGTAAGCCGTATTTTCACGTTCGCTAATTGTCGGCAATTGCTGACAACAGTTACTCGTTCGAAAACAGTTTTCCCCGCTTTGAAAAAAAAAAAAAAAAAAAAAAAAAAAAAAAATAAAACATGCCACACCAGTGCCTAACTTTGCCTAACTCGATTGGTTGAAAAGCACGATGCATTTGAAATAATAACAGAACTATACTCGGCTATTATTAGTTGCTTAGACGAGATGAGAACTTCACCGAAGGATTGGAATCTTATCACAATCAATGATGCTGGTTGTTATTTTCTTGCAATGACACAATTCGAATTCATCATTACACTCATTGTGACAATGTCATGTATGGCATACACACTAATCTTGACCGTCTGTCTTCAGGGCAGATCAGTTGACATCGTGAAAGGCTATCAACATATTATGTCCGTTCAGAACACACTTCAAAGTGTGCGTGACGATGTCAACAAATTCTGCAAACATTGGTGCAACAAAGCTGTTAAATTGGCTAATAGCATTTCTGTCGGTCCAACGGTTCCGAGAAGCTGTTATGTACAACAACGTCGCCGCAATGCGCCTACCCTGGACCCAGAGGGATATTACAGAAGAAACCTCCCTATAGCATAGTATAGTATACCGTATCTGGATCACATCATACAACAATTATCGAACGTTTCAGACACAGTCACGTTACTGCAGTTAAGTCTTGTCACCTAATACACCTAATACCATCTGTCATGAGGCAAGGATTAGTGGAATTGGCCAAGCCTTTATTTGAATACCACAGAGAAGATTTACCCAGCCCATCTGATGCATCAGTCATTGATGTTGAACGAGATGTATGGGAAAGACACTTAGTCCATGAGCAGGGATCCAGATTTTGACCAATCGGTATAACCTGGGGTGGGGGGGGGGGGGGGGGGGGGGGGGGGGGGGGGGGGGGGGGGGGGGGGGGGCGGGTAGCGAGGGGCTTTAGGTGGTACGGGACGAATGCTCTTAGTGATTTTTTGTCAAGGTCTACATCCCTAGGGATAAAAAAAATTATGATAGCATTGCAGGACTCACAGCTTTTTATGTCTATCTACTCGTTTTATAACCCTACCCCCATTTCCACGACAGTTATATTTTTATAGAATTTCTAAAGGGTGACTATATTAAAAACATTGTAAAATATTTGTCAGTGCGTTTAGAAATACAAAACTTGGGGGAAGGGGAGTTTGTGAACTGGAGAATTCAAATATGTTACCAATATTGAAATCCTTTGAGGATTAGGGTCACAGGTAACACCTGTTTTGTAACGTTACAAAATACAATTCACACAGTTTTATTTGTCACTAGAAATTTGACATTTATAAAGTTTAGACTCAGCACCTCAAATATTTTGTTGAAGGATATTATTGCAGCAGATGCTTATTGTGACATCTAATTAGTATTTACATCATATATATTAAGTTTACTTGGACGTGTTTCTGTGTAACGACCCTTATAATAACAGGGTTAGATCTTAACAGTAGTCCGGCAGTCTGAGACTACCTGAAAATGAACAGGACTACCTGAAGCTGCAAACACGTAGTCCGTCGGATCACCTGGAATTTTAAAATTGATTTAACACAAAGGAAACGTGTTGTGGATCTATGCTGACCTAGTTCAAATAGCAGAAACAGAGGCTTGTTCAGAAAACAATTTATCACATATAACTTTACTGGTCCCCCATCATATCATTCATACATGTACAGTATGTGATGCATTTTTTTTTTTAATTTGAACTGTTACCGCATCCTGACTAAACTGAACATGCGCGAGTTACACATTTTGTAGACTACAGTAGTCGATGCAGTCTTTCGCCAAAGTATAATCATCTTGAATTTGGAACATAACCGGATTCCTTGCACATTTTCATTGAATGGTAGTTTTATTTACCAACGTCACGTCAGAATGAAAGAACTGCGAAGTTGACCATTCTCAGCAAAACAATAATCGATCGGCAACGGTCGTACGCTTTTGTAAAACGGTACACGAAGTTAAATTTATGTGAGGTTTCAGGGGTTGAAATTTAATTTGTTTACCACTATCCCAAAGGAATAGTGAATTTCAAAAAACACTATTCCGTCTAAAAATGTACTATTCAATTATTAATGCACCACTAGTTTTCCTGACTGTGCTACGTCGCCCTGTACCACATTGCGTAACGAACAATTGTTTATATACCAGTCTATGCATTACTGTGTACTCGCTGGAATTACAAACGAACTCGCTCCAAACATTAGTCTCGATCAAAAAGACGTTTATTTGTACCGGTAAGTGCATGAGAAAGGTCTCAGTGGCGTGAGGATTTGTTCTGCAGAAAAATGTAGCTGAAGAAAAAACGTAAGCGGAATAGTCGCAGGCGATTTTCGGTATTCCGTGCTTTATTTTCACTTTCATGACGGAATATTGAAGAATTATTTTATTATTCCGTTTCGAAATTTACTATTTGCGTAATAACGTAAAATTCGACCCCTGGGTTTCCTGACAGAAATGCCGTTACGGGAATTGCCGATACGATGCATATTCATTTTCACGGATCTCATTTTTTTTCCATTTTAACGCAAAACTGCTTGCATGTTTCAATCAACTTTTCATCACAGATTACATCATTTAACAATATTTATTATGTTTGATTTATTATCTAACATTAAATGAATGTTTAGATTGAAACAATTATAACAGGTCTACACATAATTACACTGCATATCATGTACAGTGCCATAGTACTGTCAGTTTATCATTAAAGGATCACAATGAATAACAGACAGAGTTAAAACAAATAGTTTTTAATTATAACAGGTGTACACATAATTACACTGCATATCATGTACAGTGCCATAGTACTGTCAGTTTATCATTAACGGATCACAATGAATAACAGACAGAGTTAAAACAAATAGTTTTCAAATATGTCTTTACAATAATAGCTATTATTAAGATATTATTAACAGAATAACAAAAACACCCAAAAACATTACAAAATAGTTATTAAGATGTGCATGGCAAAACTAATGGCTAATGGACTAGTTAGTTAAAGAGTTTCACAATCAGACAAGCTCCATTCCGCTTTGGCTACTTTGAAAGAAACAGATGTAATGATGTTTCTAAATATTCATTGTTTGATGCGTTTATTCTGTGTCATTCCATTAACAAGTTTCGAGCGTGAACGTCCATTCAGTGCACTGCGTCGACTCAAAACGTTATTTTGCGTACAACTATGATGGAGGATCGATTAAATATCACAGACGTCAATATCAACATCAACTCAGTGATTGACAGTTTTGCAATGAAATCTCCAACACGCATACAACTTGCCCACATTGTTCACCCCTCCGTGCAGTCCACGCCATAATATCCGTAAATAAAATGTGTTGAGTGCGTCGTTAAATAAAACATTTCCCTCCGTACAGCGTCACTGAAAACAGTACAGAGGTTGTTTCTTGGCTTCCCATTAAACCATAAGTGCCCCTGAGCATCTATATTTAAAAACGACATGCCCCCAGACCCTCCCTAACTCCCTACAGATGTCGCTCCCTTCAGGATCTCGGGTCGTTTATCTTCGGAAAATTTAATGATGGTTTTATATATATATATATATATATATATATATATAATTTTGGGACCTCCTCCTTACGAAATCCTGGATCCGCCCCTGATTAAATATTAATTTTAAGTTTTAAAAAAAAGACAGAAGTAAAACGTACCATTTGTCAGATATATCATATCATAAAATTACCGTTGGATATGTTTTGTTTATTGTGTACGACGCCAAAACGAGGGTTCGAAAAGTGACTGTCGTCGACCATAACTTTATTAAACGCCGTTACCTTTTTTTTTTTTATTGCAAACAAGTATTATTAGTCAAATATGTACACATTTAATGGTTTTGACATGGTGGATAGTTGATAGAAAAATGTTAAAACGGTAGGGAGTAGCCAACGATTTTGACCGCCAGTACATGAATTTTATTTTCTTCGGATTTTCCTTTTTTTTTTTTTTTTTTTTTTTTTTTTCCATTATTATTATTATTATTATTATTATTATTATTATTATTATTATTTTACCACCAACTACGGAATTTCGTAGATTTTTATTACTCATTTTAATTGTTAGTTGTTTTGGTTAGTTGGTTTGACGTAATGATGCAGCTCCTAACCCACCCACCCACCCATCCACCACCACCCCACCTGATATCACAAAATCTCATGAAATTTTGAAAGTCGTTAAACTGAGCATCCTGTATTTTAATTCCAGAAGGCTTCACTTGATTCTGAATATTTGTTCTATTAACTAGAGTCTGTTTAAAATGGTAAGTACATATTCGCCCTTTTGTGAAATAACATATCATTCCACTTTGATGATTCGACCACGATTTCCCTTTTTGATGGATATTGTCTAGGTTGGCTGCAATGTATTCAGCCTCTATTCTTTAACAATTTGACCGGCCTCGGTGGTATAATGAGTAACTTACGGCTGGTAGGTACTGGGTTCGCATCCCACTATCGGCTTCCACCCAGAACAAATTCTCTAAATGAATTAATGAATGGTTAACAACACCCCAGCACAAAAATACACATCAGCCGTTGGGTGTCAAACAAAGGTTAAGTACATGAATGAGTTCTCTGTTTAACAATCGACAACTACCCTGTTCTGGACAGACCACCCAGAGAGCGGAGGTGTGTGTCCAGGACATGGTGTTTTAATTTTAATATAAGCAAGGAAAAATCAAAGTTAAAATGAATTAATGTAACCATATTCTAACGATTTTGGTCTAAAAATGAAGCAGTTATCATGTGGCTGGCAATTAATGATCCAATATTAAAACATACAACGCAGTTTAATTACAGAACAAGAAATGGACAATGAGTACCTTACACGACCCGTTTGATTATACATGATTATAATAATGAATTTTGTGGCAACTTTATTAAGAAGACATTTAACATGAACATCAATACGTCTTATTTCTGCATTGTCGTAAAATAATAAACTAGCAATTAATAGCATTGAAAAAACTAAAAAATACAACACTTCACTGAACGTGAAAGTTTGTTTTGTTTAACGACACGACTGGAGCACATCGATTAATTAATCATCGGCTATTGGATGTCAAACATTTGGTAATTCTGACTCGTAGTCATCAGAGGAAACCCACAACATTTTTTCTAATGCAGCAAGGGATCTTGTATATGCACTTTTCCAGAGACAGTAAAACACATACCACGGCATTTGTCCATTTGTGGTGCACTGGTTGGAACGAGAAAAAAACCAATCAGCTGAATGGATCCACCTAGGTGGTTCGATCTTGCGACGCAAGCATGTCAAGCGAGCACTCAACTGACTGAGCTAAATCCCGCCCCCTTCATTGAACGTATGCATAGTTGGCGTCAGTAACTGCCGATGGGCATTTGAGATATCAAATCAACTGATCAAAAATGCATATAATATGTTATTCAATAATTAGTGAATATCCATGATAAATCAATACAAAATAGCATTCCCATTCATGAACTAACATTATAGATGATGATACTGAACTTTAAAATATACTGATCAAAATAGGTACGGAATATTCGAAATCAATTGTGGACAATTACAGAACGAAAACAAGACATAAATATAAACCAGGTGCATTATGCATTAAAACATTTCTACTTAACGCATCCCTCAAACACAGCTGTTAGTACAAACGCAAATCTTGTGAGCACATATTGCACGTGAATGGTGTGCAGCTGTTTGCGTACATTCTGTATTCACTGTGGCAGAATCCCGTCTTCTTTTTAATACAGACACTAGATCTTAAACCCAGAGGCAAACTGTCGTCAATAGTCGTCTGTTTTGTAAACATTCGGCATCTGTAACGTGGGAAAAGACTCGGAGTTCTGGGTATGCTCCAGGTTGGAACAACATAGCGAATTGTTGCACAAAAACTCAATGTGTCTCAGAGAGTGATTAGTAGTTTGTGGACCCGACATCCAATGACTGTAAACGTGAATGATCGGCCTCGTTTAGGCCTGCCTAGGGCCACAATTCCAATTCAAGATCGCCTTATCAGAACCTACACTTTGAGGAATCGAGGCCAATCTGCATCTCAGATAGTCAACCACCTTCGTGTTACAGCTGAAGTGAGTGTCTCGAGTCAGACGATTCGACACAGATGACATGCACATCAACTCCAACGCCGGCCTCACTTCACGACCACTTTGACGGTGAGACACATTGCTGCCAGACTCCAATGCTGTGAACGACGTAGACAATGGTGGGCACGTCGCTGGGCCACAGTGATGTTTTCAAAGGAATCGAGGGGTATTCTCTAGATTTACATGATCAGTGTGACCGGACTTGTCGACGTCCCATTGAGCCGTACGTCGAGGTCAACATCCAAGCTCATGACTATTTTGGAGGGGGCAGTTATGCCTGTGGTGAAATTGCCATGGTTGCCAGAATGCAACTTCACATTGTCCAATGGAGGCTCACAGGCCAGTACTATCGACCAATATGTGTGACTTTCGCACGTCACGCTGACCAAAAATGCGTTTGTCAAGACAACAATGTCCGTGCATATCGTAGTAGACTAGTGACGGCATTTGTGCAACAGCAAAACATCCATAAACTTCCTTGTCCAGCTCCCGACCCATTGGGACATCATGGGGTGACAACTGGAATGTCAGCCGACTACTTTGGCTGAGTTGGGTGTAGCGCTCTAAGACGAATGTGTCAGGATACCCCTTCATCAGATTGGACACTAAGGAGAATATCTCGCCGGATCCGTGCAAGTTTGGCGAATCGCGAGAATTCATCTAGTTACTAACCCCTGAACCAAAAACATCAAATGTGGCATCAATTTGTGTTTCATCTCTCCATGTCAAACTACCCAGATATTAAAATGTCACGCTAATGCATTGTCTAATAACCTGTTGTTAGTTTGCAATAATTCCTATTAAAAGATATAATGAACAATATCCGTTATTTAATGCCACATATGAATACCCCTAATTATTTTGAACAGTATATAATAATAATTTCATCATGAATGGAAAACCCCCAATTATTGGCGCTAATCAACACTAGACATATAATAGCTGTGGGTGATCACTAATGCTAGCAGTGATCAATTTGAAATTACATCAATATAAGATTGATAAATAGAGCACGTGTTTATATTGTATTTATCAAGTTGTCTTTTGCATTAGAACATGTATATATTCGCCCTTTCGTGCGAGAATGCAATGCGCTAGTTAATCGCGTCACTTCTCTGACAAACGGGCGAATGTAAATTCGGCTGTTCTTCAGATAACGTTACGGGCTTTATCCAACGGTTTGCCTCATTGTCTAAAATTAATTAATTAATTAATTAATTAAAGAAGTAAAATATCAAGTTGCTGTTTTCAGAATAAAACTCTACGGACCAAACAATATGAAAAATGTTTTTATGTCAATTTTCAAAATTTTGAATATTTGCCCCTTCGTCGGAGCGCCGACGACTTATTGCCCTGTTGCGAAAAAAAATAAAAAAATGGATATTGGTCCAAGTCAGCAGCAAACCATGGAGCCCGTGGCGACCATTTTGAAAAAAATGGCAGCCAATCCAATACTTTAATCTCAATTAACAGCTAAACTATTCCAGTTCGGTGTCATACACGTACAGATCACTCATAGGAAGCCATGTATTGCCGATCCATTCATGACATTGAAATGACCTTAAGGCTACTAATCAGCGGTTATTGGACGGCAAACGCAGTTATATCGACACATGGCTACTCTTTTCAAATATCAGCAAGGGATGTTCAAGCATACCGCTATAACTGATTTGGTGACTGAGGAGTCCCGACGGGTTGCAAACCCCGCTACGTTATCCCGGTCATTTGGGGGCAAGGACCGTTATATGTAAAACACGATTGCTATTTTCATTTAAACTAACTCTCAATCCCCCGGCTTCGGGCCTTATTATCATTATACTAACCTTCGTAATACCTTTCATTTTAGTCTACAAGTTTATCACTAATAATTATCAAACAAATATTAATTCATTCACTGCCATTTTTAAGTTTTAACTGGTCACATCTATGGATTTGAATTATTTTTAAATTGGACAAACATTTTCAAATTAAAATGATCTGTATTTTCCCTGAATTTTCCGTTGTGAAATATGTGTCCCTGTCTTGATTTCCATGATTTGTTATTGTATACAAGGGCCTCCTGTCACACCCAATAGCCGCGCCGTCACCTCCAAATACAATAATCAACATATTGTGACAATATTTATGTGTGTGCGTGCGTGCGTTTCAATCTTTTTTTTCAAGTGTTCCTGTTAATATTGTCTAACCATAAAAACTACACATGTTCATTGTGGTCCTTGGGGAAAACATTAGGCACTATGCTGTATTATAACTGCATGTATACGCTATATGCTGAATATAAACATTATGGTTTACAAATAACACAATACTCGTATATAGATAGTCTGGTATAACCTACTCCCATAGATAGATTTTGACAAAATTAAAATGACTCTTATCACTGTATGCTTTTCCAAATCCTAACCCTATACTTAACCCAGTTTCTTTCTGGGGAAGGCCCTCCATACAACCTGTTGGTTGTGAATGCATTCAATTCCATAGTGTCATGCCCAAACAATTCTTTCTCGCAGAAACACTGAAGATGGGTAACAGATTAATAGACTTTACAAATATTATTTGTTCAAATTTCAGCAAATAATATTTCAAACATCTGAACTGTCTTTATTCTTTGAAACAACTTGTCTGTGCATGTAAAATGGCCCTGTATCATTCATAGCTGTGGAGAAGTAAAACTAGTTATTTTTGTTCAGCTTTTTTTGTTTTAGATTTAATTATCACAAAGATAAGTCTCCACATTGAAGATGATTATGCATACAGAAACGTTAGTAAAACAGATCTAAGACTCACCATTTCACTGTTAACAATGCATTAAAGTCCGAACCAAATAGTTAACAACTACAATAAATTACTCTCCTACCTTTAATTACCGTTACATTTCCCCCAAATTTTGTCCAGACACAAATTGTGAAAAAAACACAAAAACATTTACAGTGACAGATTCCACATTGAGACTGTAACGATGTCGTCAGTATCGACTTCGCCGAGATAGCAGCGGTTGCAAAACGAAGTACTAGTAGGCGTTGGAACTGACTGAGTAGGAGTTGGGGGTTTATCTAGAGCTACAGACACTCAGTAATGGGGCACACGGGAGGGGCTCTACGGGCCGGAGTCTGTTACCACAGAAGTGTGCAATGTGGTCCACTTGTAATGTACATAGTTGGTGAAATTGTTGGCCCAAGAATAGAACAAGTATGATTCAGTGGTTTTCCGTTTTAAAAAAAAAGAGAAACAAAGAAGCTATTTTCCGTTTCATGTTTTTCTAAATTCCGTTTCATTTCCGTTTCAGACTACAATATGTAATTAACAATTGAACTAACACAAGTTGTGACAAATTAAAGGGCCCGAAAGTTGACTCAGTGACTGGTGTCGACATGCGTCGCTATTCCTCATTAAATCAAAGTAAGCCTAGTAGCGAAAATCACACCTGGAGCAAAGGCTACATTGTCCAACAATTATTCAACGAGGCTTAGGGTTCACAAAACGTAAACATTTATTTTATCATCTCTTTGACAATCTAACGTCGTCTGCAAATTGAAGTGTGCGCGTGAAATTGCGGAAATAAAGTTACATTGCAACGTTCAGCCAGCGGTTTTTTGGCTAAACGTGTGCAAACATATTTTGACTGGTGGTTCCCGAAATGGTCATTCGGTTTACATGTAAGGGGGTGTTACTAATTACGTAACGCTCTAGTGGTAGAGGAAGAGGACACTGTGTTCGATGTACGTAACATTTTTCGACTATGATATTTTTATTCATTACTTAGAACTGAAAAGGTATTTTTTGGAAATGTGCGGCCAGTCTAGGATCGATACTCATCGGCGGGTATATAAAAGACCATGGTATGTGATATCCTGTCTGTGGGATGGTACATATAAACGATCCCTTGCTAAAAAAAAAAAAAAATGTAGCGGGTTTCCAAGGCGTGTGTGCAGGGATTTCAGCGGGGTTGGCGTTATAGACTGTGTTGAACGAAGTTTATATGGGGCCATGCTCCCCCCCCCCCCCCCAAACAAAAAATACATTTCAATTTTGTTTAAGCTTGGGCAAGTAAGGGTTTCGACCTCCAATACCCTCCCCCTGCACATGCACCCGATTCCTCTCTGAGATTATGGCAAAATTACCAAATGTTAGACATCCAACAGCGATGGAAGGAAGGATAGGATATGTTTTATTTAACGACGCACTCAACACATTTTATTTACGGTTGTATGGGGTCGGATGATTATTAAATCAATATGCTTTATCTTTGATGTCGTTAAACACCCCCCCCCCCTAACTTTACCCTTTCCAAACGAAATAATATTTATTTGAATTTGTCGATTTTAACACGTAAAATTAAGAAGTGAAAACGTTCATTGTCTATTTTAGTATAATTTATTTTAAGAATGTATACATGATTAATGTGTTCCTAGTATACAAACTAAACTTTGAAAGTTCTACTAACACTATAAAATATCAATTTTGAAATAGGAAGGTACGACTGTCGATAATACGTTGTCAAGATCAAACCGGTTTTAACTAACGACTCGTACAGCGCAAGATTTCTCTTTTAATTTTTTGAGACGAACCCTACAATTTGAAATTATCAAACGCACGTGTTAACTGAAACTGACAACAGGCTGTCGTTTGTGTTTTGCCGAGCTATGGCAGCACAGGCGGCGAATCAAGCGTATACGTTTGACGATATCCGTTCATAGCGAACACACACGACTTTTTAAAAGTGCATTTGAGCTTGTATTTCACATTTGTACATGATGTTATAATATGGTAACCAGATAATGTAACTCTAACTTCGCGGAAAATCGTAATTCCGTTTCCAAATGTAAATTCCGTTTCACAATGGGAATTCCGTCCGTTTTCCGCGATCGCGGAAAATCACTGGGTCTACTGTGCACATGAATCAAAACAAAATATATTTTTAAAACAAAGGCAATGAGCAGTAATGTATTCGCAGGGTTGAAAATTAGCGGTCGCCCGGTCGCCCGTGGCGACCTTTATTGGCTAAGGGCGACTAGGAATTTTGCAAAGGTAGTCCATTGGGCGACCATCGATTTTAGTGTCTGACGAGTATAGTACTAGTTAAAAAAACAAAGAGAAAAACACTGATACTGAATCGAATGCGATTAAACACACCGCGTCTGTGTTGGCGCGAACTACAGATCTGGAAGCAGAAGACCTAGTACAGGTTCTATATTTTGACAGCGCCAACATAATGAATAAAGATAACATTCATATAAAAACATATTAATTTAAGTTTTAAACCCATACCGTCTCAAATAAGATTTTATTGGGTGTAAAATTGCAGTGTGAATTAAAACAAATGCTTTACAAATTACCAAACTGCATAGGTTAACTTTTTTGTTTTGTTTTATGTCATACAAGTTTTAAGGCAGTTGATGGAATATGCAAGGTAATCTGAATGACACAACCGTAATACATGATCAGGGCCGTATCTCTGCACAAAGCAGAGTCGAATGGACAATTTCGCAAAACGGTAGAGATCCATGAATCTCTATCTAGGAAAACAGCCACTCCCGAAGAAATCATTTGCTGGGAAATTCACCTCTCTTGTATCGCCACAAAGTTTAGTCCATCCCTCTTGCATCGCCACAAAGAGAACTGCCACTCCCAGACTAGTTCACTAAAGCACGCGCAGTGCTACATTTATTCTGTATTGAAAATGAGATTCAATATGTTTAATTTAATGGTACTTTGTAAAGAAAGATGCTTATTTATACTGGATTTCTTTTTCAATTTGTTTTTAATTTGAGTTGGTATGGGTTAAAAACTTAACATATTTTTATATCAATTTTTTACATTATTCATTATAAAGTTAACACGTCAATTCATCGGGTTTTTTTTTTTTTACGCAAATGGTTATTATTCAACAACAACAACAAAACCCACTATAACTTTACGTGTGCAGTTAAATTCCAATGTGATAATTGGAGGGCTAGTTGAATTTGAGAAGGGCAGTAAGATTTTTTTTCAACTGGCCCTGCTGGCGACCTTGGTTTTCATGCTAATTTTCAACCCTGTATTCGTGGAAAACTCAAAGTTTTCCTGAAGAAATTAACCCATCGAAGCCGAGCTATACATTCAGACAACAACCAAGCAAATATGAACTGGAGTCTGAGCAACTGTGGCGAAAATAGACGTCGGAAATGAGGGTAGTAAACGTCGCATGCGACGCGCGACGCCTTGTTTTGCAACCACTGGATAGCATAGGGAAAAATGCATGCACTTTTCTGCCATCTGCCTTTTTTTTTCTTTTTTTTGTATGGAATATTCTTTAACAGGGGTGAAAGCCTCCAAAGTATGTGACATAATTAATATAAAATCAATTATCTCTAGTGGTATCATTAAATAATAATAATAATAATAATAATAAAATTAATATGACGTCATCACTTTTGCTTTTATAACATGTTATGACGTTGTTAGATTAAGTTATATCCGTTCACCCCTCTTGGAGAATATTCCATAAAAAGTCAAAATGGCTGCCGGCACAAAATTGCATGCGTTTTGCCCTATGCGATCTCAGCGAAGTCGACATAAGTGACACGGTTATCATCTGGTATGTGGAATCTGTGTCACTGTAATGGGTTTTTTCTTCAAGATTTCTGTCTGGACAAAATGTGGGTAAAATCTAACGATAAATAAAGGTGGGAAGCAATTTTTCTTAGTTGTTGACATTTTGGTTGGGACATTAGTTTGACATGTGATGTCATTATGAACCAACATTTCTGATATACATAGAATAAGCTCTGGAGCAATGATCGGTTATTTCCGTTTTTACTTCTAGTGTTTTGGTAGTTACGGTATTGTAACGGAAACTTTCGCCTACGTCTCGGTTACCGTTACGGGATATGGATGCCATTTCTTCGTAGCAGCGCCGCCACAGATCACAGCGGCACGTTTCCCGCCAATATTATCGCTCGTTTCGTTCAAATAAAGTTGTAGTTGTATACATATTGACGTTTCTTCACGACTGACACGCATCAGACGCCATAAAGATGTCTTATGTATTGGTAAGCCCTTAAAATTCGCAATGTACAATAAATTGTTTCATAAAAAAGAAAAAAAAAGAAAAAAAAAAGAATGGATCAATGGATGTCAAACATTTGGTAATTTTGATAGTTAGGGCGTATATGGGGGTAGGGTGTCACCTGGAAGGGGAATTTATATGGATAGTATGTTTGGGCATCTGGCACCCTCCTTTTTGCCTCTGTTATAAACCCATCGCTCATTTTACTTTTTCACTCGTACACAGGTGTTTAATAGCCATTTACTCTATACACAGTTACGTTATTGCAATGGATATGGTATTGTCCAATAGCTAAACCTAATAGCTTCCCAATGAGTATAAGCACTTGACACAGAATACATAATTTAAGTGCACACACACGAGAAAAGTCACGATTCAAATTATTAAACATTATGGATTCTTTGTGGATATATTAATTTGTCTTAGGTCGGTCAATCTAACTAACGTAAACACATTTAGGCGTACCCATATAACAACCAACTAAAAACTTGTGTAATATGCATGCACATGCATTGGCTGTTGTTCATTTTAACCCTTGAATACCCATATAACAACCAACAAAAACGTGTGTAATATCCATGCACATGCATTGGTTGTTGTTCATTTTAGTTAACATTTTGCATTATACAACTGGTGTCTATTTACAAGTCTTTATCATCGCCAAACATTCTTCAAGGACAAACACACTAGAGAAGAAACACCCTAGAGAAGAAACAGACTCCTTAAATTTCGAAGAGAGTTCTTAAAAACAGTCACGTGCCAAGTTATGTGTTATTAAAATTATAAACTCTTTGTCAAGATATCAACATTTCCTGGTCATGTAAGTATATTCGACACACAATACATATATGTTGAGCATGTGGAGAGAAAAAGTGTACCGCATTATTTTAAATAAATCAAATAGGCATGCTTTCATTTTGTTTATTTTTTCTTTGCAGAATCTTAAATAATGTCAAAAAAGAATTGTCTCAAAAGAAAGCATAAAGAAGATATTGTTGGAAGTAGTATTTCTTCTGTTATTAATTTTCCTGTCTATACGTCGGCAGACTCAAAAGTGACTCCACTTAGAGGGCAGAGTTACTCGACAATCTTACACTGTAAAGCAATCCCACGTCAATTGGATTCTTGAAAACAATGTACTGAACAGTGTGAATTAATCCCACAGAGTATATGTCTGTTATGTTTGTTTTGATAATGAATAACGTCTTTGTTTAGAGTATGTGTCTGTTATGTCTTTTTTGATAATGAATAATGTCTTTGTTTAGAGTATGTGTCTGTTCTGTCTGTCTTGATAATGAATAACGTCTTTGTTTAGAGTATGTGTCTGTTCTGTCTGTCTTGATAATGAATAACGTCTTTGTTTAGAGTATGTGTCTGTTCTGTCTGTCTGTCTTGATAATGAATAACGTCTTTGTTTAGAGTATGTGTCTGTTCTGTCTGTCTTGATAATGAATAACGTCTTTGTTTAGAGTATGTGTCTGTTCTGTCTGTCTTGATAATGAATAACGTCTTTGTTTAGATTATGTGTCTGTTATGTCTGTCTTGATAATGAATAACGTCTTTGTTTAGATGTGTCTGTTATGTCTGTCTTGTATGTGTCTGTTATGTCTGTCTTGATAATGAATAACGTCTTTGTTTAGAGTATGTGTCTGTTCTGTCTGTCTTGATAATGAATAACGTCTTTGTTTAGATTATGTGTCTGTTCTGTCTGTCTTGATAATGAATAACGTCTTTGTTTAGAGTATGTGTCTGTTCTGTCTGTCTTGATAATGAATAACGTCTTTGTTTAGAGTATGTGTCTGTTATGTCTGTCTTGATAATGAATAACGTCTTTGTTTAGATTATGTGTCTGTTCTGTCTGTCTTGATAATGAATAACGTCTTTGTTTAGATTATGTGTCTGTTCTGTCTGTCTTGATAATGAATAACGTCTTTGTTTAGATTATGTGTCTGTTATGTCTGTCTTGATAATGAATAACGTCTTTGTGTCTGTCTTGATAGAATAACGTCTTTGTTTAGTATGTGTCTGTTATGTCTGTCTTGATAATGAATAACGTCTTTGTTTAGATTATGTGTCTGTTCTGTCTGTCTTGATAATGAATAACGTCTTTGTTTAGATTATGTGTCTGTTCTGTCTGTCTTGATAATGAATAACGTCTTTGTTTAGATTATGTGTCTGTTATGTCTGTCTTGATAATGAATAACGTCTTTGTTTAGATTATGTGTCTGTTATGATTATGTGTCTGTTAGGCTGTCTTGATAATGAATAACGTCTTTGTTTAGAGTATGTGTCTGTTCTGTCTGTCTTCATAATGAATAATGTGTCTGTTCTGTTGTTTAGACGTCTTTGTTTATATGTGTCTGTTCTGTCTGTCTTGATAATGAATAACGTCTTTGTTTAGATTATGTGTCTGTTCTGTCTGTCTTGATAATGAATAACGTCTTTGTTTAGATTATGTGTCTGTTCTGTCTGTCTTGATAATGAATAACGTCTTTGTTTAGATTATGTGTCTGTTCTGTCTGTCTTGATAATGAATAACGTCTTTGTTTAGATTATGTGTCTGTTCTGTCTGTCTTGATAATGAATAACGTCTTTGTTTAGATTATGTGTCTGTTCTGTCTGTCTTGATAATGAATAACGTCTTTGTTTAGATTATGTGTCTGTTCTGTCTGTCTTGATAATGAATAACGTCTTTGTTTAGATTATGTGTCTGTTCTGTCTGTCTTGATAATGAATAACGTCTTTGTTTAGATTATGTGTCTGTCTGTCTTGATAATGAATAACGTCTTTGTTTAGATTATGTGTCTGTTATGTCTGTCTTGATAATGAATAACGTCTTTGTTTAGATTATGTGTCTGTTCTGTCTGTCTTGATAATGAATAACGTCTTTGTTTAGATTATGTGTCTGTTATGTCTGTCTTGATAATGAATAACGTCTTTGTTTAGATTATGTGTCTGTTCTGTCTGTCTTGATAATGAATAACGTCTTTGTTTAGATTATGTGTCTGTTATGTCTGTCTTGATAATGAATAACGTCTTTGTTTAGATTATGTGTCTGTTATGTCTGTCTTGATAATGAATAACGTCTTTGTTTAGATTATGTGTCTGTTATGTCTGTCTTGATAATGAATAACGTCTTTGTTTAGATTATGTGTCTGTTATGTCTGTCTTCATAATGAATAACGTCTTTGTTTAGAGTATGTGTCTGTTCTGTCTGTCTTCATAATGAATAATGTCTTTGTTTAGATTATGTGTCTGTTATGTCTGTCTTGATAATGAATAACGTCTTTGTTTAGATTATGTGTCTGTTCTGTCTGTCTTGATAATGAATATTATGTGTCTGTTATGTCTTTGTTTATGTGTCTGTTCTGTCTGTCTTGATAATGAATAACGTCTTTGTTTAGATTATGTGTCTGTTATGTCTGTTTTGATAATGAATAATGTTTTTGTTTAGATTATGTGTGTGTTCTGTCTGTCTTGATAATGAATAACGTCTTTGTTTAGATTATGTGTCTGTTCAGTCTGTCTTGATAATGAATAACGTCTTTGTTTAGATTATGTGTTTGTTCTGTCTGTCTTGATAATGAATAATGTCTTTGTTTAGATTATGTGTCTGTTCTGTCTGTCTTGATAATGAATAACGTCTTTGTTTAGATTATGTGTCTGTTATGTCTGTCTTGATAATGAATAACGTCTTTGTTTAGATTATGTGTCTGTTCTGTCTGTCTTGATAATGAATAACGTCTGTTTTGTTTAGATTATGTGTCTGTTCTGTCTGTCTTGATAATGAATAACGTCTTTGTTTAGATTATGTGTCTGTTCTGTCTGTCTTGATAATGAATAACGTCTTTGTTTAGATTATGTGTCTGTTCTGTCTGTCTTGATAATGAATAACGTCTTTGTTTAGATTATGTGTCTGTTCTGTCTGTCTTGATAATGAATAACGTCTTTGTTTAGATTATGTGTCTTTGTTTAGATTGTTCTGTCTGTCTTGATAATGAATAACGTCTTTGTTTAGATTATGTGTCTGTTATGTCTGTCTTGATAATGAATAATGTGTCTTTGTTTAGATTATGTGTCTGTTATGTCTGTCTTGATAATGAATAACGTCTTTGTTTAGATTATGTGTCTGTTCTGTCTGTCTTGATAATGAATAACGTCTTTGTTTAGATTATGTGTCTGTTATGTCTGTCTTGATAATGAATAACTGTCTTTGTTTAGATTGTTTAGATTATGTCTGTTCTGTCTGTCTTGATAATGAATAACGTCTTTGTTTAGATTATGTGTCTGTTCTGTCTGTCTTGATAATGAATAACGTCTTTGTTTAGATTATGTGTCTGTTCTGTCTGTCTTGATAATGAATAATGTCTTTGTTTAGATTATGTGTCTGTTCTGTCTGTCTTGATAATGAATAACGTCTTTGTTTAGATTATGTGTCTGTTCTGTCTGTCTTGATAATGAATAACGTCTTTGTTTTTGTTTGATTATGTGTCTGTTCTGTCTGTCTTGATAATGAATGTCTTTGTTTAGATTATGTGTCTGTTCTGTCTGTCTTGATAATGAATAACGTCTTTGTTTAGATTATGTGTCTGTTCTGTCTGTCTTGATAATGAATAACGTCTTTGTTTAGATAGATTATGTGTTGTTCTGTCTGTCTTGATAATGAATAACGTCTTTGTTTAGATTATGTGTCTGTTCTGTCTGTCTTGATAATGAATAACGTCTTTGTTTAGATTATGTGTCTGTTATGTCTGTCTTGATAATGAATAACGTCTTTGTTTAGATTATGTGTCTGTTATGTCTGTCTTGATAATGAATAACGTCTTTGTTTAGAGTATGAATAATGTATTTGTTTAGATTATGTGTCTGTTCTGTCTGTCTTGTTAATGAATAATGTCTTTGTTTAGATTATGTGTCTGTTATGTCTGTCTTGATAAACGTCTTTGAATAACGTAACGTTTTGTTTAGATTATGTGTCTGTTCTGTCTGTCTTGATAATGAATAATGTCTTTGTTTAGATTATGTGTCTGTTATGTCTGTCTTGATAATGAATAACGTCTTTGTTTAGATTATGTGTCTGTTATGTCTGTCTTGATAAAGAATAACGTTTTTGTTTAGATTATGTGTCTGTTCTGTCTGTCTTGATAATGAATAACGTCTTTGTTTAGATTATGTGTCTGTTATGTCTGTCTTGATAAAGAATAACGTTTTTGTTTAGATTATGTGTCTGTTCTGTCTGTTGATCCTAGACCGATGCAGAGAACGTTTATCAGTGCAATTTGTGTAGCTATTGTTCCTACATTAATCAGAAATATTTACGATTTTGTGAAATAACATTTATAAAAAAGGAGAATCACGGGAACCCTGTGACTTGTTGGATGTGTGTAAGCATCTTCACATACCTAGCCAGAACTCATTGTTCAAATCTCCAAATCCGTCTCTGTATTCATTCCAAGTTCTATAGAACTCTTCAGATCCGTCCGTCTGTCGCTGAATAACCTTGTGGAAAAAGAAGAGAAAAACATTACAAATCATTAAAGCTGAAATATCGACTACTCATCCTAAAATATATTCCACCCAACACATCACTAGCAAATGCTATAAAGTGAACCTAATAAGGCACAGTCTAGGTTGCACCACTTTTGTTTGGCTTGCGTAAATTGCAAATTCTGATACAACTAGCATAAAACAATTATTTTCCAGCGGTCACTTTTCATGTTAAATTGGACGATTTACTTCCGCTGTCATCGACAAACAATATTTAATAAAATTACGAAATTCCGAGTGCTCGTCCATTATGCTGTCACTTTGCCTTATGTGTGATGTTTTCGTTAATGTCTTAATATATTTAAAAGTTGATGCAATTAATTTTCAAAATAAAGAAAAACACCTAACTTCAGATGAAAATGTTGTTTTTATTAGACAAATTGGTGCCATTATAATGTTTAGAACATCCTATTTGGGACAATACATTGATAAAGAAGAAAAGTTGAAAATTACTATTGATATGTAAAATATAATTTTAAACAAATTTAAATGCATCGCCAATTGTTGTATTTTTTTTTTTTTTTTTTATTTTGTAACTGACAAAATAATACTTATTCTTTTGTATATGAATACCCCATATATATATATATATATATATATATATATTCAGTTGACTCTATGTAAACTGGAGGTAATATGCTGCTTTAGACAGTGTGCCGGTGCAGACAGGTTTCGTCCAGAGTTAAGTTTCTTGCGGTATAGTGATCAAAAAAGAAACCAAACATAAATAAAGCGTCATATTCTCCAAACAGTTGGACTATGTGTGAGACATTCCTGAAAGCAACGTTAAGTAATGCACGCTATAGTGGTTGATATAAACCTGATAGATATTTGCGTTTCTAAACAAACAATGAAAATCAAGATACCTATATACACAGTTAGCTATAAACATGATTTTTAATGAAGACAAATGGTGACATGACGATTAAATATAGTTATATTTTTATACAGATCTGTATTTCAATTACTATTTAATTATATTGGATATGCTTATCTACTGTTTACTAAATTTAATACATTTTTTTTTTTTTGGAGGCTGCTTATACTATTACAATTAAATACAATCCTGTTTAGTTCCTGCTTCATTTTCTCCCAACGATGTCAATAGTTAGTTTTAAACATATTTAAAACAAATAGCATATTATTTTTATCTCATTTTTTATTATTATTATTATTATTATTTTTTATGTTTCTTCTGTTTTTGTTTGTTTCTGTTTGTGTTGTTGTATCTGGGCTTTCATTGTTTTTTATCTTTGTTTTCTGTTTCTATGATTTTGTTTGAAATTTAATTTAAGTTGATTTAATTTTTCTTTTTGTGAAATATGTTTTGTATATTATCAAGTCAAATCTAGAGTTATATCACATGAATGGCGCCTGAGCATTTTATTTTTACAGCTTTTGTGCTAAGACTTACGAGCCAACCATCATTGATTGAGAGTTCGCAATACACGTCAACAGCTGATCCGTTGTCACGTGGTTGAACCGTGAAAACACTGCTGGTAGCACTCCCATGTTTCATGACGTCATAGCAATCTGAGAGAACACTGAGGAGACGTTCTGGAATTTAAAAATAAACATTGTTATACAACGAAATTAACAACATCACTAACGTGGTTAACTTAAATTACACAAATCATTTTTGTATTTCTTTTTTATGGGGTTATCAATAGTAAAACATAGTAGTATCTTACCAAAACCATAATATAATGTGATATTGTCTTAACGGGATGAATGAATCAATGAAAGTTTAACGACACCCTAGCACGAAAAATACATCGGCTATTAGGTGTCAAACTATGGTAAATGCAGAAATTCAACAGTTAAATTAAAACACAATGTAAAGAACTGTGCAAACATAAAAAAATATCACAGATAGATTAAATTAAATTTTAGAGTAAAAGGCAGTATCACGTAGAAACTGTAAAATAAATTCGGGATGGAATCGAAATGATTCCATCACATTTCGCTGACCAAATGTACCTTTTCGAGTTTTTTTCAAATACTTACACTCCACCAAAATGTGGCGCACCGTCAGAGTACACTGACAGTGCACACACTGAGGTGGAGGATCCTTGTTCAAAATAAATGAATGGGTCAAGTATGTATGACAGATATGGGCACAACTCAAGACTATTTCATCCTTCCTGCACTGTCTATATGAGGATTGCCCCTCTCCCAAGACTGGCTTGATAGAATGAAGCTTTTTCGCAATCGCACCGTCCCAATCATGTTGCCACGCCGAAAAGATATATTGGTTAATACAATATTTAAAACTAGTATAAGGCACACCAACCCTGGCATGAGGAACATCCAAAGCAGACTTAGCAGCTGAATCTGCCTCTTCATTACCCCTGATGCCAACATGGCTGGGAACCCAACAAAATACAATATCTTTGTTGGCAATGGATAAAAAGACACTCTTTCTTATCATCATCACAATTAAGCGCTGGTCCAGCTTCATATTGTGCAAAGCTTGAAGACACGAAAGTGAGTCGGTAGAAATAATAAATTTGGATTCACTAGAATCCTTTATTTCTTCCAAGGCTTTAATGACTGCCCAAACTTCAGCACTAAAAAGTTGATGCCGAGTGTTGTGTCAGACTGTAGCACAAGCCACGGAATTCCCATCCCGTGATCCGTCTGTATACACAGGAATGTAATCACGGTACTTGTCTTGAATTTCCACGAAAAACTGTTTATAAACAACAGCATCTGTATGATCTTTCTTCAGATGCGAAAGATCAAACACAATTTTAGGTGGTGTAATACACCAAGGTGGTAAAACAAAATATGAAGGAGTTTCCAAAGTGTCAGTCCGTATTGCCAATAGCCTTTACAATATTAAGAGCTTTTAAGCCCTTCTTTTTAATATATTTAAGATGGGGCACAAAAGAGAGCTTCCTGTGAAATATAACCCCCAGAAATGTAGTCTCCTCCACAACTGGAATTGGAATTATGTCCAAAAACAACTGTGGATCTAAGTGGAGACCTCTTTTCTGGCAGATATGCATAAAAACGGTTTTTGCCTTTGAGAATCGAAAACCATTGTCAGTTGTCCATTGATGAAGTTTATTCAAACAAAGCTGCAACTTATGTTATTGGACAGCAAATCTGAAAATCATCGACATATAACTCCTGGTGCTAAACACTGGGTGATGCCGTTAATTTTCACAGAAAATAAAGTTACAGACAGGATACGACCTTGAGCCACACCCATCTCCTGTTTTTGAATCTCGGACAAAGTCGACCCCACCCGGACTTTAAAAGATCTATTTTTAAAAAATTGAGAGATAAAAATAGGAAGTCGACCTTTTAGGCCCATGCCATGAAGGTCTTTTAAAATCCCATACTTCCACGTGATATCGTAAGCTTTCTCCAAATGAAAAAAACCCCACTGAAACCAAGTGCTGATTGTGGATGAAAGCTTCCATACAAAACGTTTCAAATCTAACAAGATGATCACCCGTGCTAAGTATACATCTGAACCCACATTGTACGTTAGTAAACAATTTGTGGGATTCAAGATACCAGAGGAGTCTATGACTGATCATCCGTTCCATGGCTTTACAAATGCAACTTGTCAAAGCGATAGGGCGATAACTAGTAGGATTAGTTGGATCCTTACCAGGCTTGGGAGTAGGAATAATAATTGCTTTCCTCCAATCAGAAGGAAAGTCACTAGCAATCCAGATGTTATTAAAAAATATTCAAAAGAACCATCAAAGATGATTCCGGTAAATGTTTTAATAACTGATAATGAATTTCATCTGGTCCTACTGAAGTATCATGGGCTCTACAAAGAGCATCCTGCAATTCCTCCAAAGAGAAATGCCTGTTGTACACTTCGGCGTTTTTAGATGAAAAAGTAATTGTTACTTTTCAGCTTTAGTTCTAACAGATGTTAATGCATCTGTACTGAAAGCAGAAGACGAGTTATGAGAAAAGTTGTCTGCCAATGCACTCGACTGCAACAATTTGCCATTATTGATGTTGATGATCCCATGTCTTTGTTCACTTCCATCTTGAAGGACATTGCAGATGAAACAATTCCTAAGACTTCGGCTGTGACAAAGGGTTTCAATAAACCATGGTTTAATGGCACATGCAAGAATGCATTCAAAGAGCGAAACAGGCTCATTGAGAGTTTCAAAGATGAACCTACTGGGGAAAACCTGGATGCATTTCGTATTGCTAGGGCTAAGGCTCGCAGAGAGATTAGACAGAGTAAGAAAACATCTTGGAGAACTTTTGTCTCCAAGTTGAATTCATAAACATCAGTGAAATCTGTCTCGAATTGGATCCGTAAAATCAAAGGTAAAGAATCCAGTAATACAGTTCATATTTTGTCTGTTTATGACACCGATGTCACGTCTCATCGATGGCTAACTTCCTCCTCTGAACCCTTTCAAGCGATGGAGGTCCATCACTCTCCAAAATAATGGGAAAGTGGTCACTACCACAAAGGTCTGAACCAACTTTCCAGGAGAAATCAAGAAAAAAGTGAAGGACCGCAAAGGGTTAAGTCTAGAGAAATGAGAGAACCATTTCCAGAATGAAAATATGTATGACTTTTATCGTTAAATAAAGGAAGTCATTTTTGAGAATCAAGTCTTCCAATTGTTTACCTCTAATATTTACATCCTCACATCCCCACAAAGTGTGGTGACCATTAAAATCTTCCATAATAATAAAAGGAGAAGGGAGCTGCACAAGATGGAGTTTTTGGCATTGAAGTGGGCTGTTACAGAAAAGTTACATGACTACCTCTATGAAAACAAGTTCACCATCATAACAGACAACAATCCATTAACGTACGTCCTGACAACTGCCAAGCTGGATGCGACAGTACATCGATGGCTAGCCGCTCTCGGTTCATATGACTTTAACATCCAGTATAGACCAGGCAAGCTCAACTCGGATGCAGATGCCCTGGAATGCAGTCAGCTGAGAGTGTCAACATTCCCACAAATTCAGTTAAAGCCATTTGTTCTGCCAGTCAGATCCCCAATTATCTGGAAACCCTTTGCTTATCTACCCATCCGTTGGATGATGTAGATATCAGGAGTATTGACTGCATGTCATCCAGAGATGGGCGAACAGCACACATGAGAGATTCCATCATTGGCCATTTTGCAAGACCTCTAACTTATGAAGAGAGACCATCTCGAGATCGAGATCCTGATTCGCCAGAGTCAACAACGCTATTCAGGGAACTTGATCATTTGTCGCTTGATAAAGGAGTACTTTACCAAAGGACAAAGATCAATGGGGAGGAGAGGAAACAGCTAGTTTTACCAACTGAATACAGGAAGCGTGCTCTCCAGGGACTTCATAATGATGCAGGACATCAAGGACGAGACCGGGCCTTATCACGTTTGCAAGGACGAGTTTATTTTCCAGGGATGTCCAAGGCTGTTAACAACTGGATTAAGGAGTGTGGCCGATGTGTTAGACGGAACTCGAACACCAATATTCGTGCTCCATTAGTCAACATCTCCACCAGTCAGCCAATGGAGTTAGTCTGCATCAAAAGGAGGTTTCCATAACATCTTGGTGATCACAGATCACTTCACCCGTTATCTCCAGGCTATTCCTACAAGAAACCAGACAGCAAGAGCAACAGCAGAGGCTCTCTTCAATAACTTTATTGTTCACTATGGATTTCCTCTTTGAATCCATTCTGAACAAGGAGCCAACTCATCAAACAGCTTTGTACAATTGCAGGGATAACAAAGTCGAGAACAACCCCATACCACCCGATGGGAAATGGAATAACTGAGAGGTTCAACGGGACTCCTCTTAGTACGTTGGGAATATTGGATCCTAACAAGAAGACTGACTGGAAGTCTTACGTCTCACCTCGTGTTCATGCTTACAACAGCATGATACATGAGACAACAGGACATTCGCCTTTCTTCTTGATGTTTGGCTGCCATCCTAGATTACCTGTAGATGTAGCACTTGGCATGGATCTGCAGCAAGACAAGAAGAACATGTCCAGTTATGTTTCAGGTCTCAGGAAACGATAACAGCATTCTTACAAGTTAGCATCCGACCACATTGACCAAAGCCAACACAAGAGGAAGAAGTATTTTGATGCAAAACTGCGAGGTGCAATCATCGACATAGGAGACAGAGTACTTGTCAGGCAGTTGACTTTCGAGGGAAAACACAAACTGGCAGATACATGGGAGGATGATGTATACATTGTACATCGTCAACCTAATCCAGAAATCCCAGTATTTGTGTTGAAGAGAGATAATGGACAGGGAAGGAGTCGCACTTTACACCACAACCTTCTCCTGCCAATCACTTCTCTTCCTTTTATTTTAAGGATACGGATACTGCCTGGCACACCACCAACGATGACAAAACTACAACGGCACCTACCAAAGACACCAGTGAGAAAACCACAGTCATCAGAATCCAATGATGGAGATGCTAGTTTGTTAGAGGAAGATTCTGATGGATCTTTAGTTGGTCCTTCGGTTAAAGAACCTCCAGTGGTCGGTGCCCCAAACATCGCTGTCACAGATGCTCGAGAAGGAACTGGTTCAGGAGATACCACCCAACCTGACATTGAGATCAGCAACGGTGTGGAAAAGAATGAAGAACCAGAAGAAGAACCGTTGGAAAGAGAAACCTTGCCAGTGGATCAAGAGTTAGAACAAGATGGTGAATGGAATTCTATACTAGAGTCGATAGGATCCAATGGTGGGCAAGATGGTGTCAGTTCCCATGATTCTTCATCAGAATCAGACCATGAAGTTCCAGGTGCAGAGTACACACTACCAATACCCAGAAGGTCCAACAGAGACAGACGTCCACCAGCTGGGTTCCAAAGTGGAGAATTTAGTATGCTCCAAACAGCATGTACTACGGAATCTACTTAGAGAGAAAAAGCTACTTTTCTGCAGGCTTTGGCAGAAAGTGATTTTTTTCATTAAAGCGCCCAGTGAAGTCTAAAGAGTTATGCTCAATATATTGGGACAAATATGTGACAAATGATGAGGACATCATTTTATTTGGAGGAGAGTTTGTAACCAGATGTTTTAAATTGCATTTCACATACGCTACACTTTTAAAACAGTTTACATATGTGTTATTCTTTCTAACTCTTAATAGTACAAAGTTGTCTCTTATTTCGTTTCTATTGTTTCCCTGTGTCTTTGGTATTGTCAGCTTGGGTTGTGTTCACCCTCAACTCAGTGTTCAGGCCAGGTAATCGTTCAATAGTAAGCTCATCTATTGTTTCTTTTGTTACCTGATGTTCTCTGGAGTCAGAGACTTTTAAACATTCAAGCAAGACAGAGGTGTTTTCCTGCGTTGCAAGTTTATATGTGATCAAGTTCAGCACAGTACAATTATTAACAGCACAGGTAAATACAAACATATATTTTAAGATATAACCATATGTTTTAGGTTGTAAATGAGATTGCTGTATGTATATTTTATGATAAACCTTAATTTGGAACTTACAATGTGTAAGTAGTTGATTAAACTTATTCTGTAGCGAATGGGTTAAAGTAGTGTTTATTAATGCTTATATAATTATATTGGGATATTTGTCTTCTAAGAGGAATATGTGATTAGGTTTGATGGTAATAAAATTAAGTAAGTAACTAAATCAGTTATTAATCTATTTTATTATTAAGTGTATATATGAATAAATTCTATGTGTATATTTTATGAGCACCTATTTATAAGTGGTATGTTGTTGACAGGCTATCAATCATGTAAGTAAACCAGCATCATCATTCAAACGACCTGACCCACAGTCGGTAGGTTAAATATTTACTTAAATAAGTATGTATATGCAGTGTTTATGATTATGTGCGCTATGGAATACACATAATTGTTTATTTGTATACTTATTTTATAACGTGCTTAACACATGTTATAGCAATGATGTGATAATTAAATTAACCTGTTTAATTATAATTATATTTGATTTGAGTCTGAATTGAAATGTCTGAATTGTTAAATATACATTAGTAATAATATATTTTGTAACCTAGAAATTGAAACCGATTTTATGTCCTTTTGTTATTCCAGGGTCGTTATATATACACGTAACAGGCCTCGGTGGTGTCGTGGTTAGGCCATCGGTGTACAGGCTGGTAGGTACTGGGTTCAGATCCCAGTCGAGGCATGGGATTTTTAATCCAGATACCGACTCCAAACCCTGAGTGAGTGCTCCGTAAGGCTCAGTGGGTAGGTGTAAACCACTTGCACCGACCAGTCATGCATAACTGGTTCAACAAAGGCCTTGGTTTGTGCTATCCTGCCTGTGGGAAGCGCAAATAAAAGATTCCTTGCTGCTAATCGGAAAGAGTAGCCCATGAAGTGGTGACAGCGGGTTTCCTCTCAAAATCTGTGTGGTCGTTAACCATATGTCTGACGCCATATAACCGTAAATAAAATGTGCTGAGTGTGTCGTTAAATAAAACATTTCTTTCTTTTTCTTTACATATACACGTGTGTTGATGCAGGTTTTAAATACACCAGGATCTTCACATCCCTCCAGGTGATCCCCGAATAAAGACCTTAAACCCCAGATGAAGTCTTCTGTGCTATATAGAACCTTCGGTAACAAATATAGTATTATCTTATCAAATCCATAATATAATGTGGTGTCGTCTTATTGGTTAACAATAGTAAAATATAGTATTATCTAACCAAAACCATGATATAATATAATATAGTCTTAATGGTTAACAATAGCAAAATATAGTATTATGTTACCAAAACCTTAATATAACATAATATTGTCTTTTTGGTTAGCAATAGTAAAATATAGTATAATCTTACCAAAAGCATAATATGATGAAACATTGTCTTAACGGTTAACAATAGTAAAATATAGTATTATCTTACCAAAACCATAATATAATGGAATGGTGTCTTAATTTTTTAGCAACAGTAAAATATATTATTATCTTAACAAAACCATAACATAATGTGATATTGTCTTAACGGTTAACAATATGATGCAGAATTATTATACAGTATGTCTGTATTTACCAAACTACAATATGATGCAGAATTGTCTTACGGTACATTTGTATTTCTTACTGTATGTTTATATTAAAAAACGCGAACATTATTATACAGTATGTCTGTATTTACCAAACTACAATATGATGCAGAATTGTCTTACGGTACATTTGTATTTCTTAATGTATGTTTATATTAAAAAACGCGAACATTATTATACAGTATGTCTGTATTTACCAAACTACAATATGATGCAGAATTGTCTTACGGTACATTTGTATTTCTTAATGTATGTTTATATTAAAAAACGCGAACATTATTATACAGTATGTCTGTATTTACCAAACTACAATATGATGCAGAATTGTCTTACGGTACATTTGTATTTCTTAATGTATGTTTATATTAAAAAACGCGAACATTATTATACAGTATGTCTGTATTTACCAAACTACAATATGATGCAGAATTGTCTTACGGTACATTTGTATTTCTTAATGTATGTTTATATTAAAAAACGCGAACATTATTATACAGTATGTCTGTATTTACCAAACTACAATGTATAAATGTTGTTTTACCGTATGTCTGTATTTACAAAACTACAATGTATGAATGTTGTTTTACTATATGTTTGTATTTACAAAACTACAATGTATGAATGTTGTTTTACCGTCTATCTGTATTTACAAAACTACAATGTATGAATGCTGTTTTACTATATGTCTGTATTTACCAAACTACTATGTATGAATTTTTTACCGTGTGTCTGTATTTACCAAACAACAATGTATGAATGTGTTTACCGTGTGTCTGTATTTACCATACTACAATGTATGAATGCTGTTTTACCGAATATCTGTATTTACCAAACTACAATGTATGAATGTTGTTTTACCGTATGTCTGTATTTACCAAACTACAATGTATGGATGTGGTTTTACCGTGTGTCTGAATTCAATAAAACTACAATGTATTAATGTTGTTTTAGGTATTTAAAAATGGAAATATGGGCCAAGGTGACATAAAGTTGTCACACCGTATGCTTGTGTTCCCATTTTGTTGACAAATGTCATTGTATGAAATATTTTCCTGTACACAGAACACACGCCGTCGTCGCCGCTGAAGAGAAAACCTGTACACGTGACGTCATTGTAGCACACAGTGGCACACTCCTCTACGCTGCCGACTTTCAGCTCTTTTGCTGGTACTTGTAAAGGATTTTAATTGGTGTAGAGGGGAGACAGCCGATACTGCCGAAAACTGACGTCACAGTTATTTCCAAGAGAAAATCCGATTATTACATTAAAGACAACAGATAAAATACAAGCAACTTTTACCATAAAGCATTTAAACACCTAATGTTCAACTGTCGTCATTAGTCGAACACGAGCCATCATAGAAATAAATATTATTTTAAAAGATTGAAAAAGAAATTCCTTGTGTAAAGTGTAAAACGTACTGTGGCTGCTTTACGATTTTTCGAACTGCAAACTGCTTTATTTAACACGTTAGCGACTCGTATGGCTTATTTATTAGCACTACTTGATTTAATATATGGGAGACTCCTCTGGTGTATTTATTAACACTGCATGATTTAACACGTTAGCGACTCTTCTGGTTTATTTATTAGTTCGATGTATATTTTTCTATTTTCAGTTGCATTAAACCAATGCCATTGTCTGCCGTGTATGGAGACATGTGCGGATGTGTTGTAAAAGTATGTAAAGGCGTAGTCCGAAGGGACATAAAAAGTGTAGTTCTTTCTGCGTCTGGATATTGTACTCTTCAAAAAACAGAAACGCAAAAGGGTACAAATGGGTTATAACTCCGATTTTATGTTTCCTACCGGTTCATGCTTTGTGAATATAAGGTCATTGCATGTCCCAAACACATTCCCACGGTTACATTCGATAAAACGCAGCTACTGTACAATAAAGTTCCAAAATGTGAATATTCGCAAAAACGCAGCCACGTGCAAACCATGTCACCACTGCACGTGCGTTGTCTGCACGTGCAACATGAACACCGACAGTATAAAAGTGCAGGGTGTTCGCTTGCCTGGCCTCTGTATCTGGCCGACAGTTGACAATCCAGGACATGCCACGTCTCAGTGAACCGCAGAGAAACAATGCCATCGGCCGACTAGACGGAGGCGAATCCAGAACGGCCGTTGCCAGGGCATTCCATGTGTCCCCAAGCACCATCTCCAGACTGTGGGACCGTTACCAGCAACATGGATCAACACGTGACCTCCCTAGATCCGGTCGACCACGGGTCACTACCCCCGGGCAGGACCGCTACATCCGGGTACGCCACCTTCGGGAACGATTGACTACTGCAACCTCCACAGCCGCAGCAATACCAGGTTTGCGCAGGATATCCGACCAGACCGTACGGAACCGCCTATGTGAGGTAGGAATTCGTGCCAGACGTCCAGTTCGAGGTGTCATCTTAACACCACAACACCGTCGACTCCGACTGCAGTGGTGCCAGATTCATCGACAATGGCCTCAACTGCGATGGAGACAGGTGTGGTTCAGTGACGAGTCCCGATTTCTGCTCCGACGTCATGATGGAAGATGTCGCGTGTATAGGCGTCGTGGTGAACGTTATGCGGCAAACTGCAGGAAGTGGACAGATTCGGCGGGGGTAGTGTCATGGTGTGGGCAGCCATCTCACACACTGGCAGAACTGACCTGGTCCACGTGCAGGGCAACCTGAATGCACAGGGCTACATTGACCAGATCCTCCGGCCACACATCGTTCCAGTTATGGCCAACGCCAACGCAGTGTTCCAACATGACAACGCCAGGCCTCACACAGCACGTCTCACAACGGCTTTCCTACAGAACAACAACATTAATGTCCTTCCTTGGCCATCGACATCACCGGATTTGAACCCAATTGAGCATCTATGGGACGAGTTGGACCGACGCCTCCGACAGCGACAACCACAGCCCCAGACCCTGCCCGAGCTGGCAGCAGCCTTGCAGGCCGAGTGGGCCACCATCCCCCGGGACGTCATCCGTACTCTGGTTGCTTCAATGGGCAAGCGGTGCCAGGCAGTTGTCAACACACGCGGAGGCCACACCCGGTATTGACTCCAGATGACCTTGACCTTGGTGGTGTGTCCTATCACTTACTCACAATGGACTAGAGTGAATTGTGAACAATCCTGCAACATTTGGTAATTATCGGACTCACCATTAAATAATTAAATCAATTCTCCAAATGTTACGACAATGTGGTTTTGCGTTTCTTCTTTTGAAGAATATATATAGCTGGTATTAAAAACTTGTGGCACCATGGATCAACCGTTTCTCATCCGAAATAGTGCAATAACCAGAAATGTATAACCTACCGTACCCGCTAAATCTCGATTGAAGTACTTGCATCATTACTAACAAAATAGATCTTTCAACAGCAATATAAAACAATTCTCCGCCATTTGAAATTTGCTAAATAAAAGGAAACAACTCCACCTCCACCTTAAGAGAAGTATTGATTTAATGTGCGCTCTATTCTAACTAAAATAAACAGTGCTCAATTCAGTAAAATTCAGTTTATTTTCCCACACATTACGGCACATAACAACAGAGCAGCTAACAACACAAAATGGTAAACAAAATGTTGAAGTATATAGACAAAAATGAAATCATTATCAATTGTTAAACAAGTATATACCGATTAGTTTTGGTGGGAGACACAGCTAGTTTAATGGTGGACGTTTTCCGAAATTAATTAGTTCGACAAAAGATAGGTTACAATAGTAATATTTATTAATATACTTAACACACGTTTATTGAATTACGAGCATACAAATATAAAATGCAATTCGTCTTTGAAATCTCCTACATTACAGAATGTTTAAACACATCGGCTCTTATCCAAGCCAGACTATTGAACATTTGAAACTGTTAAGCAATGACACAGGAAACATGTTGTGAATTACTTGATAAAATATAGGTGTGTGTTGGGGGGGGGGGGGGGGGGGGGGGGGGGGGGGGGGGGGGGGTGGCTGTCACTATATTTTGGGAAGTATGTTTAATATAAATGGATTTTCTTACAAAAATGCGTGGTCAAAGTTGTAGTGTCCATCAAAAGCTATGTAATTTTTTAAAGTTTTGTTTTAATAATTTCTAATTTATTTTTTAAACTGGCCGATTTCCCTTTAGAAACAAGGCTATCCCGTTAACACATTTAACATTACCTGCTACATGTGTGCAAAGTACTATATATAATCAAGTTGAACTGGTAGATTTATATTTAGAGACAAGACTATTCCTTTAATACATTTTACATTACGTGCTACATGAGTGGAAATTACAACTGGCAGATTTCCCTTTAGAAACAAAGTATTCCTTTAATACACTTTACATTACCTGTTACATATTCAAGTTAAAATGGTAGATGTCACTACTATTCCCTTAATAGATTTTACATTTTGGTTCAAAATTGATAAATTAAATATGTCTCTGCAGTTATGTTATGCAATGTTAAAAGGTGATCCACCTCCCACTGCTATGACACACAAGCAGTGTCCACGTCTTGATCTAGAACGGAATACAATGTTAAAAGGTGATCCACCTCCCACTGTTATGGCACACAAGCAGTGTTCACGTCTTGATCTAGAACGGAATGCAATGTAGTGTGCAACCTGTCTACTGAGGTTTAATCACAGTTGTTTACTCACTTCTCCAGCAACCGAAATGAACCCGTAGATAATTAACTCTGATCGCTAACAGCGCAAAGAGTAGGAGGTAGGACCGAGACGCGAACCCAGTACCTACCATTCGTATGGTCGATCGGTTATCCCCTGCGTCACAGAGAGTCTGGCAATGTTTTGACTGTCAAGTCGTTTGATCCTTTGTATCTTTTGTCAAATATGTGTCCCGAGATAATTAATACAAATACAAAAATGAAAGAGTACGTTATATAGCATGCATGACTAAAGTTACCAACAAAGACACGTGCTGGTTAAATCAATATCAAGTGGTCCAGCTGTTTCTCGTTCAGATGTTTTTGTTGTTTTTATCGTTAACTTGGCTCTCACAACAAATTAAAATTAGGCAAAATTATCAATATTTACAAATATGGAATAATAGCATATCAATGTCATCAAGAGGCAAAACCTATCAACTTTTTAAAGAAGAACTCATTTTTAAAAAATATTTAAATATAATTCCCGAAAGGTTGTGGAGATTAATTATAAAATTTAGAACGTCAAATCACTATTTACCTGTCGAAAGTGGAAGGTGGAACCCCATGTTATTTGAAGACAGATTGTGTACTTTATGTGATGAAAGTGACATTGGTGATGAATTCCATTATTTATTTGTATGTATATTTTTTCATAATTCCCGAGTAAGATTTTTACATCTCTATTATTATACTAGACCAAGCACCTACAAATTCAAAGAACTAATGAGCAGTAAGAAAATAAGTGTATTAAAGAAGTTGGCAAAATTTATAAATGTAATTATGCCAGGTTTTTAAACGTCCTGGTAACTGAATAAATCATGTCACAATCAAAACTGTTTCCTAGCTATATTACAATTATTATTATTATTATTATTATTATTATTATTGTACTACCATTACTATTACTACTACTGCTACTATTATTATACTACTACGACTACCATTACTGCTACCACCATTATTATTATTATTATTACTACTACTACTACTACTACTACTACTACTACTACTACTACTAATACTAATACTAATACTAATACTAATATTAATACTACTAATACTATTACTGTTACAGTTATTATCAATTAATATCATATACAAGTAAATGCATGTATTATGTATTATCATGTGTTATTATTTCATCATCCTGTAAAACATCTTGTCACGTTTATACTATTTATTATGTATGTTTCTCTAACGCCGTTGTGGAACGGCCTGAGTGTAATAAAGTTCTGTTCTGTTCTGTTCTGAAGGGGGTCAGGCGCGGTTCCTCTCTAGGGACTGACTAAGGCAGCCTGCAGAGTTGGAGCAGTACATGTAACTGGACATTGCTATCACGTTAATATATATTTTTGCAGAGATAACAGGTTGGGACTGACTGAATCTAATAGTTAGCTGATTTTTGTAGTGTCGAATTGGGGCAGGTTCTGTTCTTCTCTTGGGACTGACTGAGGCAGTCTACAGAGTTGGAATGGTACACTTAATTGGAATTTGTTATCACGTCAATTGATTTTTGCAAAGATAACAGGTTGGGACAGACTTAATCCAGTAGTGCAGATGAGTTGTGTGGTCACGCATGGTTGCATTTTTTTTTATTTTTTTTTCTCGGGTCTGACTGAGACAGCCTTCCGAATTGGAGCGGTGGACTTAATTCGACCTTGTGACCACGTTAATCAATGGTTGCAAGATAACAGGTTGGATCTGACTAAATCCAGTAGTCAGACAATTCTGTAGTCACGTTTGAGTGTAGTGTTTGGTTTTCTCTCGGGACTGACTGAGGCAGACTGCAGAGTTGGAACAGGACATTTAATTTGACATTATTCTCACATTAATTAAAGTTCATAGGTTGAGACTGACTGAGGCAGACTGCAGAGGTGGAACAGGACATTTAATTTGACTTTATTCTCACATTAATTAAAGTTCACAGGTTGAGACTGACTGAGGTAGCCCAGCATGTTCATTTGTGCACACAATTGTTTTCACATAGATAAGGTGAGCTGATGGATCCGTGGTATGTGTGTTACTAAGTGTGTTATTTTTCTGCACCGTCGACTCTGTCTCTTGATTCTGCAACACTTTGAATGTACTCAGGTTGTGTTACGTTCTACTAACACTGTAGGATTCATGAATCATGGTTGGCAACCATTGTGGTGTCGTGTTGTCAGATTATACAAAATCAGTGGGCAATACTTTGATTTATGTATCTGCCACAAGTGTGTGAAGGAACTAGTATAGTTTGGCATTATATGATTACAGGTTGTACTACCAATACTGTGTGAAACATTCCCATTAACGTGCTTGTTGGTTTGATTGTATCTACTACCAGAGGCATATTTGTGGCTTTTTTTAGGCCACGCCTTCACTCTTGTTAACTAAATAACAGTAAATTACCATACTTTATTTCTAATTATATTATCAGCACTTGGGTTGTTTCTAATTATATTATCAGTACTTGGGTTGTTTCTAATTATATAATCAGTACTTGAGTTGTTTCTAATTATATAATCAATACTTGGGTTGTTTCTAATTATATAATCAGTACTTGAGTTGTTTCTAATTATATTATCAGTATTTGGGTTGTTTCTAATCATATAATCAGTACTTGGGTTGTTTCTAATTATATAATCAGTACTTTGGTTGTTTCTAATTATATAATCAGTACTTGGGTTGTTTCTAATTATATAATCAGTACTTGGGTTGTTTCTAATTATGTAATCAGTACTTGGGTTGTTTCTAATTATATAATCAGTACTTGGGTTGTTTCTAATTGTATTATCAGTACTTGGGTTGTTTCTAATTATATAGTCAGTGCTTGGGTCGTTTCTAAGTATATAATCAGTACTTGGGTTGTTTCTAATTATGTAATCAGTACTTGGGTTGTTTCTAATTATATTATCAGTACTTGGGTGGTTGGGTTGTTTCTAGGTATGTGTTTGACTTCAACTTTACCATATGTATTATTTATGGTATACTTTTCATGACATATGGCATTTACTAAATGCTCAATCTGAGACTGAATTAAAAAACTTCTGGCATTTAATACATTGCTCAAATCACACTTTTGTTTTTAATGTTTGGGAGCGAACATAGCAAAATTTAAGAGATCATAATTGTTTTTATGGCACATAAATACTTTAGATGGTTTCTATATTAAATATAAATATTGTGGAGGTGTGCAACCTTTTGTTTTTTCTTATAGGGAAAACTGGGGACCGATGGCCATGGTGACCTTTAAACAACCCCATATAACTACTGACTGCAAAACAGTGGTGACATCTACCCACTGTCAATGCAACTGTGACCTTCACCCATATTGTTTGGAGAGCTTTGGAGGAGACGATCAACAAACCAGTTACAAAAATAGGTTTTTGTCGACCTTGAGTACATTTTTTTTTGTTACAGTTTAATATTGAGATGATAATACATATTTCATAGATCCTGTAAAGGTTTGTGGTGGGGGTTTTTTGTGGGGTTTTTTTTGTTTGTTGTAGTTTTTTTTTTTTTAATACTTTCTCTTAACTTCAGCCATGCGGTTCTCTGGTATACTTGGCTGACATAATGAAAGTGGTCTTGGGGACCAATGAGCCATTTTCTGTGAGGTCCGGTGAGCCACTTTGGGGTCTGATGGGCAGGTGGCTCACTGGACCCCACTGCATTTGAATGGACATAGAACGACAATTCACTTGATGTTCAAACATCCACCTCAGGGGAACGGGACAGCTAATTCACCCCCTGGTCAACAGCCACAGCCACCCACCAGCACACAGAAGGTGTATTGCCTTTCATGAGAAAGACCCAGAGCCGGGTGATTACGTGCTCGTTGAACACACAAGCAAAAGATAACGATTGAGAGTATGAAGTCCAATTTTTCAGAAAATCTACCATAACATACTAAGTCGTGTGCATATATTGAGCCTATCCAGGAAGAAATAAGCTCAGTTGAAGCAGGTTTGATTTTAAGAGTTCTTCCGAAACCTGTTGCGCAAACTACCAAAAGGCAGAAGGGAATCATACAATTCAGTGTCAACTTTGATGGGTTCAATCGTGAATAAGATTCAGCATTAGGTTAGGATTCTGCAACCACACCGAGTCAATAACACAGTAATCTCAAAACAGGTACCGAGGTCAGTGTTGAAAATGTTATTCACCCCTTAGTTTATTACAGTATGTGCATCTCAGATGACATTTATTGCAGGAATATATATATTTTGTTACATGTGTGTTGTTTCTCACTAGTTTTCACTGTTTGAGATCATGACCCACAGGACCCCAATGGGTGGCTCGCTGGTGCCTTACCCTGGGGCGCGATGAACCATCATGGACCGTGTTACATACGTGTCTCCCATAAAGATGTTGATGAAGATAACCTATCACACTCTATGGTATAACCGAGAGTAATAATGCCTCTATAAACATGAACAGTTTTGTTATCAACAGCTATGAAGGTTTGAGTGAAATGACCAGATATCTTAAATATGGTTCATCGATCCCCAGTTTCCCCTACTTCTGGAGTACTGTTTTTTGTCTCGGCCGTGAGTACTACACGTGTAAAGTAAAATTTGAATTTCCACCACCGCCCCTCCACCTTCTAATATCTCTTAGGCGCCACCTTCGCTCTTTTTAACTTAATAACAGTAAATTACCATATTGTATTTCTAATTATATAATCAGTACTCGAGTTGTTTCTAGTTATATGTTTAACTCTACCATATGTATTATGTATGGTATTATTTTCATGACGTATGGCATTTACTAAATGCTCAGTCTGAGGCTACATTTATAAACGAGCGAACATAAATAATTCGTACTTATTTTCATTTAAGGCATCATAAAACTGTTTTAATAACACACGAGAGACTCGTCTGGTTTATTTATTAGCACTGCTTGATTTAATACGTTAACGACTCATCTAGTTTATTTATTAGCACTGCTTGATTTAATACGTGAGAGACTCGTCTGGCTATGTAATTTTTTAAAGTTTTGTTTTAATAATTTCTAATTTATTTTTTTAAACTGGCAGATCTTCCTTTAGAAACTATGCGATTCCGTTAATACATTTAACATTACCTGTTACATGTGTACAACTTACAATACATATTCAAGTTAAAATGGCAGATTTCTCTTTAGAAGCAATGTATTGCTTTAATACATTTTACATTACGTGATATATGTCTACACATTGCAATACATTTGACCAGGCTGTCAGTCGGGCAAACTTTTATTAGGTCAATTTCGGACGCCACCTTCGCCTTATTAGGCCTTGTATTTCAAATTAGACCTTTCCCTGGGTGCGCCGATGAAGTTGCTGTGGTCTTTCAAAATGTGAGGCTGAGCGAAAAGAGGGGATCCACTCAGGTATACATTAGGTGTTTTGGTTCCGGCCCTAACCAGCCCGCCGAGCGAAGTGAGTCAAAGGCTGCATAGATAGATAGATAGATAACTAGTTTAACGTGCTCATATACCACTAAGGTTTTGAACACGCCCATCCAGAGTCCGACCTCCGATACGATCGGTTGCCTGACTCGGGATGGAGGGGGAGGGTAGAGTTGAAAATGGACAGGATTTTGAAAATAGCAATTAGTAAAGTCAATATAATTTTTTTTAAATAAATACATAAAAAGTTACATGACAAAAATAAAATGAATTGACTGCTCGGCCGAATATTTACATAATTTCGAGCATTTTAGAAGGAGAGTCCAAAAAAAAATAGGAGAAAGAAGAGAGGATCGGACTATTTAATACTATCAAAAAAGAAAGTAATTTCGACGTAAAATTTTGAACACAGGTCTAAAAGTTTAAAGTCCGATCTATATGGCCACGTGAGTTGCCTCGTTAAGGTCGTTTGGGTGCACAGCTTATAGGGACGAGATGGGTTGCATCCCGTCAAGAAAACCCCTAGATTGACAGTCATTAGACGTCGAAGATGTAGTGCTGTGCTGAAATAGAGATCTTGAGAAGCCGGATCCGTCTGAACGAGACAGAGTATCGGACTAGAGTATAGTCCAGTCGTCATTGGTTGGTATAGTGGTGCGGACGGGCCCGACTTGGAGGATACAAGATGGTATCACTATAAAGCAAAGTAAAGTCTAGAAAAGAGTAGTAGGGGCGGACCGCGCTTCCTATTTATTCTTAGAGTGGGGTGGTCAATCTTTCAGTGCTGCTAGGACAGGCTCTGACATGTAGAGACTAAACGCGAACAACCGTGGCGTTCTGCAGAATGGCCGTCATACGAGTCACGAACAAACAGGTCGACATAGTTAGCCGAAGAAATGACGTAGAGGCAAGGAATCCTGCTAAAAAAGAATCCAATCTGTTGGTGCAGGCTGTTGAAACGAGAAGCGTTCCAGCGTTCAATCAGTTCCAATGGCCGCATACATCCCAGTAGAAAGCTCCAGACTGGGAATGAGGCTACATAAGCAGATAAGTGACGATTCGTTTCGCGACCGAACTCGCACGAGTTTCGCCGAAGTCTCGGTTGCGGCTTTTTCCGAGACCGGGTCCGAGCATGCTTCGGAGGTTTCCGGTCGTTTTACAGATGTGAACAAACCGGCGGCATCTGTACTAGATAGTGGGGCTCCGACCGCAAACTTGGGCTTTTGGGAGGACAAGGTTTGCGTTATAGAGCCCCAACCTGAACTCGTAGACGGCTTCACCGACGATGTTGAAAAAAAGGAGAAAAACAATTCCTGTTCGCCATGGTCCGGTTCGGGGGGGGGGGGGGGGGGGGGGGGGGGGGGGGGCTTGGGGTTACCTGTCAAAAAGACTTCTTTTTTTTTTAAGATGGATACCGAATTGGTACCCAAAACAAAAAAATTCAGAAAAAAACGTCCTTCAACTAAGCACAACATAAGTCTCCCATTATTTGGCCCGTATGTGGAGATGGACGTTGACCAGTTCCCGCCGTTACCAACCAACCGAGGGCGAATTCAGGAGGGGACCGCCCCCTTTTATAAAGAAATCACTCCCGCTAGAGAAGGGGTAGGTCTGCTAATATGCAGTCTGTCCCCGCCGCTACAAATGTTCAGGCCCCCTATCAGGTAATAAATAGAGGGGAGGGAGACTGGCAGATAGTGGGATGCAGACCCCCCACCCCCACCCGCCATACACACAGTCTTAGTTTAAGTTGTATAGCCAAAACAAATCTGGCGGGTCACAAGGGGGTGGACATTTTAGCCCGAGCCAGACATACCAAAAGTGATCTCCAGATAGCCAACATCACTGTGTGGCACAACGGCTATTTGGACATCCTCCTGTCCTGCCCCACGAAGGTAGACATAATTTTGATAAATGGCGTAGGCCATAAGATGTTGAAGTTTGGAAAAAACAATTAAATGTGCAAAGTGCCAGAGCTGGGGTCATTCAGCCAAAAGGTGCAGATCGACTAGGGAGTACCCCATTTGCTTCCGGTGTGGGGCTAACCACCCTAAGAGATACCCCGACAGTCCGTACACGAGATAAATTTTCTGCGCGAACTGTAGGGCCCCCCGCGTCAATCATGCCAAGGAGTGCCCGGAGCACATAAAGGCGGTTAAAATCTTAGCTGAAAAGAACGCCAAAGGCCACAATCAAGGTAGCCCCGGCTACTCACCCCCCCCCCCCCCCCCCCACCCCCCGAATTATTAGAATTATTCCAGGCCTCTTTTTAGATGGAGCGTTGAACATTATTAATTATTAATATTACAGTTGACTAAATTACTATATAATTATCAGCTATAACTAGTACTGTTTCGTCCCTCATCATCGGTACAAGGCCAACAGGTGCATTAAATAATAATATTAATAATAATAGCATTAATCAAATAAATAATATTAATAATAATAAATTACCTAATAATATTAAATCAATTAAAGGTTTTACTGTGGTACAGTGGAACGCCAAAGATTTGCGTATTAAAGGTTTGCGAATTAAAGACATATGTGGTTGATAACAATAATGATTTTGATGTGATTACTATTCAAGAAACCTAGATTTCGAATTTATGTAATAAACAAAAACAATCAGAATTATTCACTGAATACAAAATACCGGGATATACTGGTTTCTTTTTTAATAGTGGTGTCACTTCTAGGGGCGGTATTGCTACCTGAGTTAGGGAGGGCATCTCCCACTCTCGTCTACCGCATGTTGCCACTCACCCCAATATCGAGTCTTTCGGTGTGTCCATTCACGGCCTAGACTATATTTTTTAATATTTTTAATTTGTATATACATACGGGTGCCTTAAATACTAATTTAACTGTAAATGATTATTTGAAAAAAATATTGGTAACACTGATTCGGATGTACTAATTACTTGTGATTTTAATAGTTATAACTCTATTTGGGGTTCTAATGTTACCAATTTGCCAGGCCAAATTCTCGAAAATGTAATGGATAAAAATTATTTGGTCTGTTTAAATGATGGCACCCCAACATTTTCTCACATATTCATCAGTAGTATATTATTATTGCATCGTCGGAACTAGAATCAACAAACGCTACAATAACCCAAGCGTACTCCTTGAACGTCATATTCCCAAATGAGCGGAACCCGTTTCGTCACCGGATTCAGTGACGTCGTCGTCGGTATATTCCTCTTCTCCTAAATGATTATTGATTGCAGAATACGACTTTATCGTGTCTACGGGTCGAGTATCTGATTGTATCTGACTTTCGAATGGAGAGGAATAGTCTTTTAAAGTATTATTTTGACATATAGTTTCGTTGTCAGTAGGTAGGGCGTACTGCCTTTGTTGCTTCCGTGGTGGCTTATCTAACATATTGGTTTGCAACCTGTTCTCTTCCCTTCTTGTAGGTCGCAAGTCGATGGTAAAATTGCCATATGGTCTCTGGAGTGCATTCTCGCAAGATCACTGTCATTGGGGTAAATTCTTTTACAAATTGATGTAATATGTGTATCTGGAGAGCATTCTCATAAAGTAGAAATATAACTGATGTATATGCCGTGACAGTTGTGGTAAAGTAGTCTAAAATATAATGTTGCTGATGTATATGCCGTGACAGTTGTGGTAAAGTAGTCTAAAATATAATGTTGCTGATGTAAATGCTGTGACAGTTGTGGTAAAGTAGTCTAAAATATAATGTTGCTGATGTAAATGCCGTGACAGTTGTGGTAAAGTAGTCTAAAATATAATGTTGCTGATGTAAAGTGACAGTTGTGGTAAAGTAGTCTAAAATATAATGTTGCTATGTTGTATACAGCTGTGACAGTTGTGGTAAAGTAGCTCTAAACATAATGTTTGACCTGATTTGTAAACGCGCCCACGAGCAGTTTCAAAACGCAACACAGTAGTCTAAACAGCGCTAAGTCAGTACATTTGCTGATGTGAAGGATAGTTCACCCCATGGTAAAGTAGTCTAAAATATAATGTTGCTGATGTAAATGCTGTGAGCAAAAGTGGTAAAGTCTGCCTAAAGATAATGTTATGATGTAAACGCTGAAACCAGCACACTAAACTCCAAAATATACTGTTCAGCATGTGACGTAACCTTCTGTGCATAGTTGTGGTAAATTATAGACCTGCATAGTACGTAACCTCGACGTCACAGAGTCCATTACGTCATCAGCTTTCCGTTGACGGTGTAATTAAATCTACATATGATGAGTGAGAGCAATATTCAACTCTCTCACGAAACAAGCTGTCATGTAGAGAATATAACATATATATATACGATATATATATATATATATATATATATATATATATATATATATATATATATATATATTAGACAGTAAACCGTCTACCTCCCACCCTCACCCGGCGGGCAGTGTTTAGGACTATCACCGTCTACCGTTGCCAGTAGCACCACCCGCCCGGCGGGCAGTGTTTAAGTCTATCACCATCTACCATTGCCAGTAGCACCACCCGCTCGGAGACCACAGCGTCTCCCTTTAAAATTGAACTATACCTAATAATAATAATGTATAAACTGTTAATACAGACCGATTAAGCCCATACTCCCGGTCGAGAGCTGCTAGCCGTCGGGTCGTAGTCAACGGTCCACTTAAATTTTAATTAATTTAATGTTTAATTATTAAATTACTTAAATATTTTTGAAGGATGGAAATGTTTTATTTAACGACGCACTCTACACCTTTTATTTACGGTTATATGGCGTCGGACGTATGGTTAAGGACCAAACAGATATTGAGAGAGGAAACCCGCTGTCGCCACTTCATGGGCTACTCTTTTCGCTTAGCAGCAAAGGATCTTTTATACGCACCATCCCACAGACAGGATAGCACATACCACGACATTTGATATACCAGTCGTGGTGCACTGGCTGGAGCGAGAAATAGCCCAATGGGTCCACCGACGGGGACCGATCCCAGACCAACCACGCATCAAGCGAACGCTTTACCACTGGGCTACGTTCCGCCCCGCTTAAATATTTTTGAAGCATATTATTTAATTTGCGCATGCGTGGGTAGTGGATGGACAGGACGGTGAGAGCTCCCGATAAATTTACAAAATTGATGTAAAAGTATAAATATCGATTTAAAAACTACAGAAAAACAAAATACTGAAGATCATCGGAAGGGAAAAAGAAGTATGTAAGTCTAAAGGTTAAATGCCGACTTATTGTCTATGCGACTTCCACCCATACCTTCACGCTGAACATTTCCAAGCCTAACTATTTTATGAAGTATATCTACTATCGAGTCCAAAACGGGTAATATTATTTCTATATTCGATATTAATATATCCATTATTCGAGCTGAGTCAATCAATGACGCATGGTGAGTTGTGAGAACTACTTATTAGCGGCATTAAACAATAAACAATGATGACACGTGAAGGTGATCTGTCTACTGTGCTCCGTGATAGATAGATAGATATACTCACGGCCAAAAGAAACTTTACAAGTAATATTTTTGAATGTGTGGGGTAACGGCAAATAATAAGAATAACATTATTTGTGATATTATTTAATAGTTCAATACCAAATGTAAATCATCAACAAAAGCAACGTGACTGCAGGTAACAATTACTTCATAATGTGAAAGTTACACGTGGGGTTAAAAACCAAATTTACACTGAAATATCACCCAATGAAGTCGAGCAAAGTGAGGTATTTCAGACTCCATAATGTCTCTAATAACGTGTGTATCCCCCGTGAGCTCGGATACATGCATGCACACGTCTTCGCATAGATGTAGTCAGCCTTCTGATTACATCATTCGGGATGCGTCGCCATTCCTCAACTAGGGATTGTTGCAGTTGTTGTCTGTTGAGTGGGGGCTGTTGTCTCTGTCGAATCTGGTGATCAAGGTAGTCCCAAAGATGTTCTATAGGTGACATGTCTCGAGAGCGTGCAGGCCATGGCAAGACGTTAACGTTGTTCTGATAGAGGAAGTCCTGCACAATGCGAGCAACGTGAGGTCTCGCATTATCCTGCTGGAAGATGATCCTTTGAGGCTGTTGCTGTAGGAATGGCAATTGGTCTTAGCACTTCATCCCTGTAACATTGAGCGTTCAGATGGCCATCAATGATGACAAGTTCAGTGGTCTGATCGCCACATATGCCTACCCACACCATCACACTACCACCTCCGAAAGGTTCGACTTCATTAATGCAACAACGGGCTGTACGTTCTCCTCTACGCCGATACACTCTTATTCTCCCATCCCCACGGAACAGGCAGAACCTAATCTCATCAGAAAAGAGAACCCGTCGCCAATCACGAATCAACCAACGCCTCATATGCCTGGCCCATCGTAATCTTAGCCGACGGTGTTGGTCTGTCAATGTGGTCCCACGGTAGGGTATGTAGGCTCTGATACCAGCAGCACGTAATCTTCTTGACACGGTGGCCGAATGCCGTTGCCGCTGATGATGTCACCGTCAGAAAACGATTACGTAGGTGTAATGTTCGTAGGTATCGGTCATCCCGTTGAGTTGTGGCACGTGGTCTACCCGTTCTTGGCCTGTCCGATGTCCGACCTGTCTGTTGGTATCGATTTATCAGGTTACCAACAGCAACTCTGGAACATCCAAACGTCCTTGCGACATGAACGTTAGATGCCCCCATTTGTATCATGCCTATGGCCCGCTCGCATTGTTCTACAGTAAGTCGTGGCATTCTTTTGGTGGTTTTCTATCAAATGCATACCCTACCAGTATCCTGGCTCATTTTAATACCATTATTGCACGGGTGAATTCCGTAGGTCCTGGAAAACGTGATTTCGATATTTTTTTTGCTGGGCATGAAAAGCATGCAACGTTATGTTTCAAATATACTGTAGAAAGTTGGTTTTGTGTGGGTGATTATTTATGCAATTGGTTACGTTAGGATATATGGATGTTTTCAGAGACTAAATTTTGTTTTCATTTGTATAGTTTCTTTTGGCCGTGAGTTGCCCATATACCACTAGGGTTTCGAGCACGCCCATCCCGAGTCCTGCCTCCGATAAGATCGGTGGCCTGACTCGAGATGGGGGTTGGGGTGGGGGAGGGGGTGGGGGGGGGGGGGGGGGGGGGGGGGGTGGGGGAGAGTTGAAAATGGGCAGAATTTTAAAAATAGCAATTAGTAAAACAAGTTAATAGAATTAAAAAAAAAAAAAAAAGATTAAATAAAAAGTTACAAGCCAAAAATAAAAATAACTGACTGATCGGCCGAATATTTATATAATTTGGAGCATTTTAGGATAGTCCAAAAATAAATAAGAGAAATAAGAGAGGATCGGACTATTTAATAATATTAAAAAACAAAGTAATTTCGACATCAAATTTTGAACGAAGGTCTAAAAGTTTAAAGTCCGATCTATATGTCCACGTGAGTGGCCTCGTTAAGGTTGTTTGAATGCAGCTTATAGGGACGAGATGGGTTGCGTCCCGTCAAGAAAACCCCTAGATCGACAGTCATTAAGACGTTGAAGGTGAAGTGCTGTGCTGAAATAGAGATCATGAGAAGCCGGATCCGTCTGAACGAGAGAGTGTATCAGACGGGTATTGTCCATTCATCATGGGTTGGTATAGTGGTGCTGACGGGCCCGACTCCGGAGGATACGAGATGGTATCACTATAAAGCAAAGTAAAGTCTAGAAAAGAGATGTAGGGGACATGTACTCCGCTTCGTATTTCTTCTTAGAGTGGGGCGGTCAATCTTCCAGTGCTCCCAGGACAGGCTCGGACATGTAAAGACTAAACGCGAACAACCGTGGCGTTCTGCAGAATGGCCGTCATACGAGTCACGAAAAAACAAGTCGACATAGTCAGCCGGAGAAAGGAATCAAGCAATGGGGCAAGGAATCTCGCTAAAACAGAATCCAACCTGGTGGTGCAGGCTGTCGAAACGAGAAGCGTTCCAGCGTTCAATCAGTTCCAGTGGCCGCATCGTGCTCCGTGAGAACTACTCATTAGCGACAATAAAACAAACAATGGCAACACGTGAAGGTGATCGGTATACCGTGCTCCGTGATAACTAATCATTAGCTACATTAAACAATAAATAATGACGACACGTGAAGGTGATCTGTCTACCGTGCTCCGTGATAGTCGTGATGTGATGTATGGTGATAGTTCCAACCCAGAGAGCTCCATAGAGTACTTGGTCCATCAGACTTGTACATATGCCGCTCAATGAAATGTAATCTGATATTTATCGACTTTACTGAGAGTCTTAACGAAATGACCGACAATAAGCTAAGATAATTCATAGAATAAGAACTTGGGTTAGATATGGATTTTCAGTTTGGAAATGTTCACCGGTTCCTTCTGTTGACTTTCTTTTTAAATTTTATTTTAACGTGCTGTTCCAATAATATATTTCAGATTTACAGTCCGATGTCAAACTAGTAGATGATGTCAAGTCTGTCACTGCAATCACGACAAAGATTACCAGTGACCTCACTACTGAGTCTGGTTGTGCTAGTGGTGGTTTAGCCTCCATTTTGGGTGATGTTGTTTTTATAAAGGAGGAGATGTTACCCCAGGAATCCAATTTGGAACAGGCTATATTTGAGATTGATGTGTTCGAGGGATAGGCACTAATACCAGTGTCAGCAGACCCATTGATATGGTGGAAAGGACACCAATGGCAGTTTCCCCTTCTCTCCCAGTTAGCAAGGAAACGGCTGTGTATTCCAGCGACCTCGGTACCATCCGAGCGTGTATACAGTACAGCTGAGGACACTGTAACAACGCAGAGGGCCTCGCTCAATCCTGAAGTAGTAGACATGTTGATTTTCTTGAGAACAAAAATATGGCCTAAAACATTTAGCCTGACAGCTGAAAATAATAAAGGTCATTAAAAAGTTTATGCCTTCTGCTTTTATTAAAAAACAACCCATAAATATTAAATTTAAATAATATCAAGTGTATTGCAATACATATTGCAATACGGTTTTGACCGTATCGTTGCACCCCTACTATATTCTATAATAATGAAATCTCTGGAACATAATGGTAAATTGTATTGCTGTTTTGTTGATTATAAGAAAGCGTTTGACTCTGTGAATCAATATAATCTGTGGACTAAACTATTTCACTACGGAATTAATGGCAACATGTTAAAAGTATTAACATCTATGTATAACTGTGTTAGATCCTGCATAAATGTAAATGGCTTTAGATCTGATTTCTTTAAAAGTAATATTGACCTAATGCAAGGTCAAGTTTAATCACCGATACATCTTTCTCTCTTTCTAAATGACCTAGAAAATTAATTTATTGTTAAAGGCTGCCCTGATACAATGTTTAGAGATCTCAGTGTTTTTCTGTTGTTGTTTGCAGATGTTATTGCTATTTTATCTTAAAGTATATATTGATTACAGCATATGCCTGACACACTGTTCCCTTATAATAAGACATGGGGTTTATCTGTAAATAAAACAACAACTAAAATTATGATTTTCAGAAGAAAAAAAGTGGTAAATTATTAATTGATGAACGATGGTCTTATGATGGTGACTCAGTCGAAGTAGTTGACCAATTGGTATCATCCTACATTTTACCTGCAAATTCTCACCTGCTATAAAATGTATATCTGAACAGGGAAGAATAGCATGTTTTCCAATGAAGAACAGTTCCAAGCCCTTGTTTTTAAATATAAGTTCATTGTTATTTGATACGTATGTGGCTAGTGCACAAAAAGCAGATTTAATTGAAAACATTCATCTTGATTTTTGTAAAAATGTTCTAAACGTTAAAGGATGTACAACCAATATTATGATTTATTTTGAATTAGGTAGATATCCATTGATTCATGAACGTACCTATTGCATGATCAAATATTGGTTCAAACTAATCAAAACAGATAATTGTA
>NC_054710.1:52303271-52308271 GCF_016097555.1 Gigantopelta aegis
TTGTATTAAAGAGATAAGTCCATGAATATTTCGCCTATGCATTTCTTTTTTGACAGAGTATAAAATAATATAGATGTTTTCACGTGATACTATTTCTACGAAACGAGTTAACGTGCTATGTTATCAGGTGAAAACGAGAGTGCCATTTTATTTATTACCCACCTACAAATAATGTAAAATGTGACAATTAATTCCAACATAATTCAAGAGACATGCGAATGCACAGCGCTAGGACCAGGAAAGATGGCGTCATGTACCAAAATGACGTCATTTAACAAATTCATAGGTAACTGCTGGAGTGTACGGAATTTGTACACACACATATATTCACCATTTGCCTATAAATATATTTTCTCCAGTGTTTATTTGTTTAAAAATAAAACAAATGGCGTTTAAAAATAAACAGCTTTGTAATAATATTAGTCTGTAGGTCAGCTGACCATCGAGTGCATTCACTACACAATTGAAGTTGCTTTATATTAAGTTTAAAGTTTCTTTTGTTTGACGACACCACTAGAGCACACACATTTATTAAGGATCAGTTATTGGACGTCAGACATTTGGTAATGTTGATAATCAGGGGTTGGGTGTCACCTGGAAGGGGAATGCATATGTGTAGTATTTGTGGGTAGTTGACATCATCCAGACTCCATGACGCACGGAACAAGTGGATCATAAGAAAGGTAGGTAGGATTATCTAAGGGTGGATTCCGGTTGCTGCAGAAGTGAGTAAACTACTTTCATTAAACCTAAGTAGACAGGTTGCACACGACATTGTATTCAGTTCTAGATCAGGACGGGAACACTGCTTTGTGTCAACCCAAATACTGATAATATAACTAGAAATAAAGTATGGTAATTTATTGTTATTAAGTTAACAAGAGTGAAGGCGTGGCCTAAAACAAAAAGCCACAAATATGCCTCTGATAGTAGATACAATCAAACCAACAAGCAAGTTAATGGGAATGTTTGACACAGTATTGGTAGTACAACCTGTAATCATATAATGCCAAACTATACTAGTTCCTTCACACACACGTGGCAGATACATAAATCAAAGTATTGCCCAATCATTTTGTATAATCTGACAACACGACACCCCACTGGTCGCCAAGCATAGTTCACGAATCATACAGTCTTAGTAAAACGTAACACAATCTTATTATATTCAAAATATTGCAAAATCTACAGATTCGACAGTGTAGAAAAAGGATAAACTTAGTAACACATATACCACGAATGCGCAAGCTCACCGTATCTGTAAGAACAATTTGCTAAAACAAAATTAACATGCTGGGCTACCTCAGTCAGTATCATACTGTGAACTTTAATTAATGTGAGAATAAAGTCAAATTAAATGTCCTGTTCCACCTCTGCAGTCTGCCTCAGTCAGTCTCAACCTGTGAACTTTAATTAATGTGAGAATAAAGTCAAATTAAATGTCCTGTTCCACCTCTGCAGTCTGCCTCAGTCAGTCTCAACCTGTGAACTTTAATTAATGTGAGAATAAAGTCAAATTAAATGTCCTGTTCCACCTCTGCAGTCTGCCTCAGTCAGTCTCAACCTGTGAACTTTAATTAATGTGAGAATAAAGTCAAATTAAATGTCATGTTCCACCTCTACAGTCTGCCTCAGTCAGTCTCAACCTGTGAACTTTAATTAATGTGAGAATAAAGTCAAATTAAATGTCCTGTTCCACCTCTGCAGTCTGCCTCAGTCAGTCTCAACCTGTGAACTTTAATTAATGTGAGAATAAAGTCAAATTAAATGTCCTGTTCCACCTCTGCAGTCTGCCTCAGTCAGTCTCAACCTGTGAACTTTAATTAATGTGAGAATAAAGTCAAATTAAATGTCATGTTCCAACTCTGCAGTCTGCCTCAGTCAGTCTCAACCTGTGAACTTTAATTAATGTGAGAATAAAGTCAAATTAAATGTCCTGTTCCACCTCTGCAGTCTGCCTCAGTCAGTCTCAACCTGTGAACTTTAATTAATGTGAGAATAAAGTCAAATTAAATGTCCTGTTCCAACTCTGCAGTCTGCCACAGTCAGTCTCAACCTGTGAACTTTAATTAATGTGAGAATAAAGTCAAATTAAATGTCCTGTTCCAACTCTGCAGTCTGCCACAGTCAGTTCCGAGAGAAAACCCCAAACTACACCCATACGTCTGACTACTGGATTCAGTCAGATCCAACCTGTTCCCAGAATCAGAATCAGAATCAGACCCAGACCCAGACCCAGACCCAGACCCAGATACAGACTCAGACACAGATGCATATTAAAACCCAGACCCAGATGCAGACTAATATTAAGACACAGACTCAGACTTACACTCAGACCCTAGACCGAGACTCAGAATCAGACCCAGACCCATGCTCAGACCCAGACCCAGACCCAGACCCAGACCCAAAACCAGACCCAGACCCAGACCCAGACTCAGACCCAGACCCAGACCCAGACCCAGATCCACACTCAGATCCACAGTCAGACCCAGACCCAGACCCAGACCCAGATCCACACTCAGATCCACACTCAGACCCAGACCTGAACACAGACCCAGACTCAGACCCAGAGCTGAACCCAGACTCAGACTCAGAATCAGACCCAGACCCAGACCCAGATGCAGACTAATATTAAGACAGACTCCCGAGACGCAGACCCAGAATCAGACCCAGACCAAGACCCAGACCTGAACCCAGATCCAGACGCAGTCCCAGACCCAGACCCAGAACTAGACCCACACCCAGACTCAGACCCAGATTAAGACCAGACCCATATGCAGACTAATATTAAGACAGACTCAGACCCGAGACCCAGAATCAGACCCAGACCCAGGTTCAGACCCAGACCCAGACCCAGACCCAGGTTCAGACCCAGACCCAGACACAGACACACACTCAGATCCAGACCCAGACACACACTCAGATCCAGACCCAGGCCCAGACCCAGACCCAGGTTCAGACTCAGACCCAGACTCAGACCCAGACCTGAACCCAGACCCAGACCCAGACCCAGACCCAGACCCAGACTCAGACTAATATTAAGACACAGACTCCCGAGACCCAGACCCAGAATCAGACCCAGACACAAATTCAGACCCAGACCAAGACCCAGACCTGAACCCAGATCCAGACGCAGTCCCAGACCCAGACCCAGACCTAGACCCACACCCAGACTCAGACCCAGATTAAGACCAGACCCATATGCAGACTAATATTAAAACACAGACTCAGACCCGAAACCCAGACTCAGAATCAGACCCAGACCCAGACCCATACCCAAATCCAGACCCGAGACCCAGACCCAGACTCACACCCAGATCCAGACTCAGACCCAGTCTCAGACTCAGACTCAGACCCAGATCCAGACCCAGACCCAGACCCAAAACCAGACCTAGCCCCAGACCCAGATCCAGGCCCAGGTCCAGAACCAGACCCAGACCCGGATCCAGTCTCAGACCCAGACACAAATTCAGACCCAGACCCAGACCTGAACCCAGATCCAGACCCGAGACCCAGACCCAGACTCAGACCCAGATCCAGACTCAGACCCAGACCCAGATCCAGACCCAGACCCAAAACCAGACCTAGACCCAGACCCAGACCCAGGCCCAGATCCAGACTCAGACCCAGTCTCAGACTCAGACTCAGACCCAGATCCAGACCCAGACCCAGACCCAAAACCAGACCTAGCCCCAGACCCAGATCCAGGCCCAGGTCCAGAACCAGACCCAGACGCAGACCCAGATCCAGTCCCAGACCCAGACACAAATTCAGACCCAGACCCAGACCTGAACCCAGATCGAGACCCAGACCCAGACTCAGACCCAGATCCAGACTCAGACTCAGACCCAGATCCAGACCCAGACCCAAAACCAGACCTAGACCCAGACCCAGACCCAGGCCCAGAACCAGACCCAGACCCAGATCCAGTCCCAGACCCAGACCCAGACCCAGACACAGATACAGATACAGACACAGACACAGACGCAGATTAAGACCCAGTCCCAGATGCAGACTAATATTAAGACAGACTCAGACCCGAGACCCAGAATCAGACCCAGACCCAGGTTCAGACCCAGACCCAGACCCAGGTTCAGACCCAGACCCAGACACAGACACACACTCAGATCCAGACCCAGACACACACTCAGATCCAGACCCAGACCCAGGCCCAGACCCAGACCCAGGTTCAGACTCAGACCCAGACCCAGACTCAGACCCAGACCTGAACCCAGACCCAGACCCAGACCCAGACCCAGACCCAGACCCAGACCCAGACCCAGACCCAGACTCAGACTCAGACTCAGACTCAGACCCAGACACAGATCCAAAGCCAGACCCAGACTCAGACTCAGACTCAGACCTAGACCTGAACCCAGACCCAGACACAGACCCAGACACAGACACAGACACAGACCCAAAGCCAGACCCAGACTCAGATTCAGACCCAGACCCAGACCCAGACTCAGACCCAGACCCAGACCCAGACCCAGACACATACACATACACAGACTCAGACCCAGACCCAGACTCAGACTCAGACCCAGACCCAGACCCAGACTCAGACCCAGACACAGACAGATCCAGATCTGAACCCAGACCCAGACCCAGACACAGACAGATCCAGATCTGAACCCAGACCCAGACCCAGACTCAGATGTTACCGAAGGTTCTATATATATATATATATATATATATATATCACATAAGACTTCAGCTGGGGTTTAAGGTCTTTATTCAGGGATCACCTGGAGGGATGTGAAGATCCCGATGTTTATAAAAACATTCTCACACAAATAACGACCTGGAATAACAAAAGGACATAAAATCAGTTACATTTTCCAGGTTACAACATATATTATGTTGCCATACATAACGCTGTTTGCCAAGTACAAATTACTACAATATTATATTACTAATGTACATTTAACACCAACATTTCAATTCAAAGAGACTCAAATCCAATATAATTATAATTCAAAGGTTAATTTAATTATCAC
>NC_054710.1:52315771-52350771 GCF_016097555.1 Gigantopelta aegis
TGAGCACCCTGATGGTCTCACAGGACCACTCAGCACCGTGATGGTCTCACAGGACTACTCAGCACCGTGATGGTCTCACAGGAATACTGAGCACCCTGATGGTCTCACAGGACCACTGAGCACCCTGATGGTCTCACAGGAATAATCAGCACCCTGATGGTCTCACAGGACCACTGAGCACCCTGATGGTCTCATAGGAATACCCAGCACCCTGATGGTCTCACAGGACAACACAACACCGTGATGGTCTCACAGGACCACTGAGCACCCTGATGGTCTCACAGGAATACTCAGCACCGTGATGGTCTGACAGAACCACTGAGCACCCTGATGGTCTCACTGGACAACTGAGCACCGTGATGGTCTCCTAGGACCACTCAACACCGTGATGGTCTCACAGGACCACAGCACCGTGGTTGTCTCATAGGACCACTCAGCACCGTGATGGTCTCACAGGACTACTCAGCACCGTGATGGTCTCAATGGACTACACAGCACCGTGATGGTCTCACAGGACCACTCAGCGCCGGCATGGTCTCACAGGATCACTCAGCACCGTGGTGGTCTCCTAGGACCACTCAGCACCGTGATGGTCTCACAGGACTACTCAGCACCGTGATGGTCTCACTGGACTACACAGCACCGTGATGGTCTCACTGGAAAACTGAACACCGTGATGGTCTCACTGGACTACACAGCACAGTGATGGTCTCACAGGACCACTCAGCACCGCCATAGTCTCACAGGACCACTCAGCACCGTGGTGGTCTCCTAGGACCACTCAGCACCGTGATGGTCTCACAGGACTACTCAGCACCGTAATGGTCTCACTTAACTACACAGCACCGTGATGGTCTCACAGGACTACACGGCACAGTGATGGTCTCACAGGACTACTCAGCACCGTGAAGGTCTCACTGGACTATTCAGCACCGTGATGGTCTCACAGGACCAATCAGCACCGTGATGGTCTCACAGGACCACTCAGCAACGTGATGGTCTCACAGGACTAAATAGCACCGTGTTGGTCTCACAGGATTACTCAGCACTGTGATGGTCTCACTGGACTATTAAGCACCGTGAGGGTCTCACTGGACTTCAACCACACATTTGCGTGGAAGTTTGCAGGATACAAATGTAGAATCGTGGCATCACGTGTCGGGGAAAGCATCTCCAAAGGTGTTGTGCCTTTCTACATCCTACACACATAAAACATGATTCACCGATTACTAGAGACAGATTAACAGAAGGATAATATAGAGTTTAGTAATATGTATTTCAAACTCCATGAGCCCACAACATTCTTCACTTGATAACATTGCTGTTTTATTTTTAAATTAACAATTTGTTTTAATGCGCCCAATAGAATATATAGTGGGCAAGATATGCCAAAAAAAGATGTTCGCTTCTGGCAGAAAGTGTGAACTTTCGTATATAGGGGTATTTTGGTCTACTGAATTCAAAAATTGATGAATCCAGGCTGGTTAGCTGCCATTTTGAATTAAAATATGGCCGCCATGAAAAATATCAATTGCTCATAGTTGGAATTTGGTATATAGGAGTAATTTGGGTTGCTAATTCCACAAACTGGTCGATCCAAGAAGTCTGACAGGCTGGTTAACCACCATCGTGAATTTAAAGATGGCCCACACCTTGGCAACATATTAATTGATCATATCGGCTTCTGAACCACGTAGGAGGTGACTTTTTACAGACCATACATTTCCAGGGACAGGGAATCTAATTTGAACGCGCTAAATATATTTGGGGGTCATCTTCAACATCAAAATAACCTGGGAAGAGGATTATCACACAAAAACACAATTCCAAGAAACTGAGTGTCTCAAGTTTAAATTGCAAATGACAAACATGTTGAGAATGTTTTTTCCTATTACCAGTATATGGCAGTATATTACGATACTGAATATGACAATATGATATGAAAATGCATACCCTCAATGCACTCTGTGGTATACCAAACTCATTTTCGCCCAGCATGTGGGACAGCCTAGTTTACTTCGCAGTGGTTCGTCTTCTCATCACTTGAACTTGTTGATCATTGCAGTTTTGCTGTAAACCATTTGCACTTTCGTACACATCGCTTTTGCCACTTACAGTGGATCAACTCACGACACCCTTTAGATGCCTCTGGTATCACAGACCAAAATGGTCACCTATCACCTTCCTCGTCCTTAACCCACTCCCAGTCTGCAGGTGACGGAAGTTCGGGGTTAACAATGAGGGTCTGACCTGAGATGTGACCCAGCTTGATAGAGACAGTTCTCTTCACATACTGGAACAGTGCCTCCTTAGTTGACAGAATATTTTCCACCCGGCGGTTTCCTCAAGCGAACAGCTGTTTGCGTGCTTCATGTACCTCTTGTTGAGGAGATGTTCTATTGAATAGCACAGCAGCAAACCTCTGTATGGCTTATATGTCATCATCTGATGTGGTTGAACATTAGTCCCTAGTCTTTTTTGTTTCAATTCCACGCGAGGTAGAGGCAGTATCACACCCTGAGACAGCATGTAGAAACGGAAGCCTCCATGAATGGTTAGCACCAAGGTGATCAACATAGCAATGGTAGAAACAGAAGCCCCCATCACTGGTTAACGCCAAGGTGATCAACATAGCAATGGTAGAAACAGAAGTCTCCATCAATTGTTAGCACCAAGGCGATTAACATAGCAATGGTAGAAACAGAAGTCTCCATCAATGGTTAGCACCAAGGTGATCAACATAGCAATGGTAGAAACAGAAGCCCCCATCAATGGTTAGCACCAAGGCGATCAACATAGCAATGATAGAAACAGAAGCCCCCATCAATGGTTAGCACCAAGGTGATCAACATAGCAATGGTAGAAACAGAAGTCTCCATCAATGGTCAGCACCGAGGTGATCAACATAGCAATGGTAGAAACAGAAGCCGCCATCAATGCTCAGCACCAAGGTGATCAACATAGCAATGATAGAAACAGAAGCCCCCATCAATGGTTAGCACCAAGGCGATCAACATAGCAATGATAGAAACAGAAGCCCCCATCAATGGTTAGCACCAAGGCGATCAACATAGCAATGGTAGAAACAGAAGCCTCCATCAGTGGTCAGCACCAAGGCGATCAGCATAGCAATGGAGTGAGCAGCAGTATGCCTAAACGTCGTTTCATGCCCAAAGGCTAACAACATTTCACATTCATCCATGACGCTTGCCACTGCAACTACGTATCGCATAAAGCAATAAAGAACTTGGTCAGTAAAACATGGCCATGATCAACATGATCAAACATGAAAACAAGTTCAAGGCATGAGAAGGCGAGCCGCTGAGTAAAGCCGTCCCACATTTTGGACAAAAATGAGTCAGGTGTACCACAGTGCATTGAGGGTCTATGCATCTTTTGATCATATTGTCATTTTCAGTATTGTAATATACTGCAATATATCGGTAATAGGAAAAAGCATGCCATATATTGATAATTAAAAAAATATATATATATTCTCAACATGTTCTTGGAATTGTGGTTTAGTGGGATAGTTTATTTCTCAGAGGCTATATTATAGGCGTGAAGGCCATTTTGAAGTTGAAGATGGCCCCCAAATGTGTTTTACGTACCCGGAAATGTAAGTTTAGCTGTGAATATCCACCTCCTATGTGGTTTAGAAGCCGAAATATGAGCAATTGATATCTTATCATAGCCGCGGCCATGTTTAAATTCAAGATGGCGGCTAATGAGCCAGTCTGACTTCTTGAATCCATCATGTTTTAAAATAAACAAACCGAAATATCCTTATATACCAAATTCCAATCCCCTATGTGGTTCAGAAGCCGAATTATGAACAATTGATATTTTGTCATGGCGGCCATCTTTAAATTCAAGATGACCATTTTTGTTACATAATCGTATCTGTCTTGTAAATGTCTTTGTATGTCGATCTCAAGCAGCTATGGAGAAGTATTTCACTGTCAAGTCGAAGGGCAATTCCACACATTGATTAACAAAGTAATACTAGTATACATACAAATAAACAAGACTAGCGTACGGTTAAACGTTTATTAACAACATCACAAATACCAATTTGACATTCAAAAACGAATATAACACAAATACCAATTTGACATTCAAACACGAATATAACACAAATAACAATTTGACATTCAAAAACGAATATAACATAAATAATTAAATTTTCTTTGCGTCTATACACTTTACAGCAATCTAATTGGTCCAGAAGTGGGGTTTTTTTCTCTCGTTCAAATCTCGATAAACCGAAACAAATTAAGCCACGCCTACGTTAATAAATCACTTTCAACATTTTCCTCTCATTTCTTATTTTAGTGTTAAAAAAACTGTTAGTTTCTGTTGTTTTCAATTAAGAGAGAGAGAGCGAGAGAGAGAGAGAGAGAGAGAGAGAGAGAGAGAGAGAGAGAGAGAGAGAGAGAGAGAGAGAGAGAGAGAGAGAGAGAGAGAGAGATACCCACTTTAAAATATAATCATAATGGATATGAGAGAGAGGGATGGACAGAGAGAGAGAACGAGAGGGAGGGTGAAAGAAAAAAGAAAAGAAATAAGAAAGAAATAAACCCAAAGTTGGCAACAAAATACATACTCAGTAATATCCCCTCCATAATACACTCGACACACGACGTGTACGCCACAACGGGTTACAGACTTATTTCTGTGTATGTGCGTACGAGCGAGCGAGCGTGCGTTTTGGCATACACTGAATACAGGTGATGCAAAGCTATATAAAGTTAAATAAATAAATACAATTGCTTTCTTATCGGATTTCTCTTAAGCCATGAATTTGGATATAATCAATTACGGCTGTGAGCCCTCGATATATTTAGACATGAGAAAACAACCTAACTGATATGTACGTCGTTAACAACTATATGTCTGGCATGGTTAATAACTACATCTGAGACGACATAACAAACAGCCGCTGACACTTAAACGGGTTTGAAAACAAACTACAATTCGTCTCTTCTATGTTTCGAAGCGCACAGACCGCTGTCCTTCTGAAGACGTCCAACGATGGCACCTCAAAGTCCAGTTATCGGCGCAGGATTCCCAGGACGAACTCACATGAATGGTCTTATTTTGGTGAGTTGCCACGACTCGCATCCTCAGCTGTGCTCATGTCGTGGCTCCAGCCAGGACATTTCAGCGGCCCTGGTCCTCGTGAAATCATCCAGCGATAAGTGACATCCCGGATCCACTCCACGTTCACATCATCTTCACAGATCCCACAGAGTTTCATTGATGATGGTAAAACCACAGAGATCCTCTTTTACAAAGTGATGCTACTGCTACTGCTGCTGCTGCTGCTGCTGCTGCTGCTACTGCTGCTGCTGCCGTTGTTGCTGCTACTGCTACTGCTGCTGCTGCTGCTGCTGCCGTTGATGCTGCTACTGCTGCTGTTGATGCTGCTGCTGCTACTGCTGATGCTGCTGCTGCTGCTAATACTGCTGCCACTACTACTGTTGCTACTACTGCTTCTGCGCTGCTACTGCTACTGCTACTGCTATTGTTACTGTTATTTAAGAGTGTTCAGCTCGTAGGTAACTCGACAAATGTGCGGGAGTGTGTAGGAGCGCCCTGCTTTATATGCCAGCGGATGCTGTAGCTCAACCTCACACACCTAGAGTTCACATTCAGGCAAGGCAAGGTCAACATCTCTTAATTGCATTTTTCTAGAAACGTCTTTCAGTATGATCATGGATTAACATACTTTTACTTAGTGATGTTCGACCAGAGTCACATGGCAGCAGGTGTGTCCTGTTGTTTCTAGTATGATTCGTCCTGCAGTATGTATGTCTAGGAAAGGTCACACTTCCGCTAAACCTTATCATTTGAAACCTCCATTGCTGCCCCATTGAAGGTCAGTAACCAACTCGCGTAAGTAGGTGTTCTAATAGAAATCAACTACAGATATCGGCCCCATGCTTAGTGCCTCCCACAACTATCACAAGCATTATCACCCCAAAGCTACTGGAGAAGAATTATAATAGAACAAGTTTACTACAACAGTTTTAACAGAACAGAACAGAACTTTATTACACTCAGGCCGTTCCACAACGGCGTTAGAGGAACATACATAATAAATAGTATAAACGTGACAAGATGGTTTACAGGAGGATGAAATAATAACATATGATAATACATGCATTTACTTGTATATGATATTAATTGATAATAACTGTAACAGTAGTAGTATTAGTATTAGTAGTAGTAGTAGTAGTAGTAGTAGTAGTAGTAGTAGTAGTAGTAGTAGTAGTAGTAGTAGTAGTAGTAATAATAATGGTGGTAGCAGTAATGGTAGTCGTAGTAGTATAATAATAGTAGCAGTAGTAGTAATAGTAATGGTAGTACATGGTACAGTAATAATAATAATAATAATAATAATAATTGTAATATAGCTAGGAAACAGTTTTGATAGTGACATGATTTATTCAGTTACAAGGACGTTTAAAAACCTGGCAAATTACATTTATAAATTTCGCCAACTTCTTTAATACGCTTATTTTCTTACTGCTCATTAGTTCTTTGAATTTGTAGGTGCTTGGTCTAGTATAATAATAGGGATGTAAAAATCTTACTCGGGAATTATGAAAAAATATACATACAAATAAATAATGGAATTCATCACCAATGTCACTTTTATCACATAAAGTACACAATCTGTCTTCAAATAATATGTTATTCCACCTTCCAGTTTCGACAGGTAAATAGTGATTTGACGTTCTAAATTTTATAATTAATCTCCACAACCTTTCGGGAATTATATTTAAATATTTTTCAAAAATGAGTTCTTCTTTAAAACGTTGATAGGTTTTGCCTCTTGATGACATTGATATGCTATTATTCCATATTTGTAAATATTGATCATTTTGCCTAATTTGTTGTGAGAGCCAAGTTAACGATAAAACGGTGTGTGATATCTAAACATCGCTCATTCCTAAATGCTCCAAAATATGTTTAATACTAGTGAGCCAATTATAATTTATTCTATTTGTAACATGATCTGTCAACATAAATCTGTATAGAAGAAATGATAATTTTGATTGTTTCCCTGAAATAATGCGTGCCCAGTAACAAAACATTCTTCTTTGAATATTTAATTCCACGGGCACTTTCCCCAATTCTCCGTATAACATAAATAATGGGGTGGAGTTTTTTGTTGGCAAGATGTGTCGGAAGAAATTTATTTGAACAGAATCGCATATATCGTGTTTTCCATATCCCCAGACTTCGCAACCGTATAACAAGATTGGGAGAACCACTGATTCAAACATTTTAAGTTTACACTCAATCGATAGATTATTGTCTTTAGATTTCGCCAATACAAAATACATAGCTTTAGTTGCTTGATGTTTTAATTGAGCCTTGGTCCTTTTAAAATTATTTAATTTGCTAAAAGTGACCCCAAGGTATTTAAATTCCTTCACATTTTCGAGACCATATTTTCCAAGTTTGAAAGTATATTTATAATCTCTGGCATTTCCATTGAAAATTAATACTTTAGTGCCGATGTCGAGCGGGTTTTGTTGGTTTTCATAAAGGACCTTCAATGCATACACAACTAAATCACTATAATTTGTGTTGGTATATACTTGGTATTTCACAACGTTTGATAAAGGACCTTCAATGCATACACAACTAAATCACTATAATTTGTGTTGGTATATACTTGGTATCTCACAATGTTTGATAAAGGACCTTCAATGCATACACAACTAAATCACTATAATTTGTGTTGGTATATACTTGGTATTTCACAACGTTTGATAAAGGACCTTCAATGCATACACAACTAAATCACTATAATTTGTGTTGGTATATACTTGGTATCTCACAATGTTTGATAAAGGACCTTCAATGCATACACAACTAAATCACTCATAATTTGTGTTTGATAAAGGACCTTCAATGTACTAAATACTCATAATTTGTGTTGGTATATACTTGGTATCTCACAATGTTTGATAAAGGACCTTCAATGCATACACAACTAAATAATCATAATTTGTGTTGGTATATACTTGGTATCTCACAATGTTTGATAAAGGACCTTCAATGCATACACAACTAAATCACTATAATTTGTGTTGGTATATACTTGGTATCTCACAAATAATTTTTGATAAAGGACCTTCAATGCATACACAACTAAATGCATACACAACTATAATTTGTGTTGGTATATACTTGGTATCTCACAATGTTTGATAAAGGACCTTCAATGCATACACAACTAAATCACTATAATTTGTGTTGGTATATACTTGGTATCTCACAATGTTTGATAAAGGACCTTCAATGCATACACAACTAAATCACTATAATTTGTGTTGGTATATACTTGGTATTTCACAATGTTTGATAAAGGACCTTCAATGCATACACAACTAAATCACTATAATTTGTGTTGGTATATACTTGGTATTTCACAATGTTTGATAAAGGACCTTCAATGCATACACAACTAAATCACTATAATTTGTGTTGGTATATACTTGGTATTTCACAATGTTTGATAAAGGACCTTCAATGCATACACAACTAAATCATACATAATGCATACACAACTAAATAATCATAATTTGTGTTGGTATATACTTGGTATTTCACAATGTTTGATAAAGGACCTTCAATGCATACACAACTAAATCACTATAATTTGTGTTGGTATATACTTGGTATTTCACAATGTTTGATAAAGGACCTTCAATGCATACACAACTAAATCACTATAATTTGTGTTGGTATATACTTGGTATTTCACAATGTTTGATAAAGGACCTTCAATGCATACACAACTAAATAATCATAATTTGTGTTGGTATATACTTGGTATTTTTGTGATTGCATACACAACTAAATCACTATATATACTTGGTATTTCACAATGTTTGATAAAGGACCTTCAATGCATACACAACTAAATCACTATAATTTGTGTTGGTATATACTTGGTATTTCACAATGTTTGATAAAGGACCTTCAATGCATACACAACTAAATCACTATAATTTGTGTTGGTATATACTTGGTATTTCACAATGTTTGATAAAGGACCTTCAATGCATACACAACTAAATCACTATAATTTGTGTTGGTATATACTTGGTATTTCACAATGTTTGATAAAGGACCTTCAATGCATACACAACTAAATCACTTGGTATAATTTGTGTTGGTATATACTTGGTATTTCACAATGTTTGATAAAGGACCTTCAATGCATACACAACTAAATCACTATAATTTGTGTTGGTATATACTTGGTATTTCACAATGTTTGATAAAGGACCTTCAATGCATACACAACTAAATCACTATAATTTGTGTTGGTATATACTTGGTATTTCACAATGTTTGATAAAGGACCTTCAATGCATACACAACTAAATCACTATAATAATACTTGGTGTTGGTATATACTTGGTACTTGGTATTCACAATGTTTGATAAAGGACCTTCAATGCATACACAACTAAATCACTATAATTTGTGTTGGTATATACTTGGTATTTCACAATGTTTGATAAAGGACCTTCAATGCATACACAACTAAATCACTATAATTTGTGTTGGTATATACTTGGTATTTCACAATGTTTGATAAAGGACCTTCAATGCATACACAACTAAATCACTATAATTTGTGTTGGTATATACTTGGTATTTCACAATGTTTGATAAAGGACCTTCAATGCATACACAACTAAATCACTATAATTTGTGTTGGTATATACTTGGTATTTCACAATGTTTGATAAAGGACCTTCAATGCATACACAACTAAATCACTATAATTTGTGTTGGTATATACTTGGTATTTCACAATGTTTGATAAAGGACCTTCAATGCATACACAACTAAATCACTATAATTTGTGTTGGTATATACTTGGTATTTCACAATGTTTGATAAAGGACCTTCAATGCATACACAACTAAATCACTATAATTTGTGTTGGTATATACTTGGTATTTCACAATGTTTGATAAAGGACCTTCAATGCATACACAACTAAATCACTATAATTTGTGTTGGTATATACTTGGTATTTCACAATGTTTGATAAAGGACCTTCAATGCATACACAACTAAATCACTATAATTTGTGTTGGTATATACTTGGTATTTCACAATGTTTGATAAAGGACCTTCAATGCATACACAACTAAATCACTATAATTTGTGTTGGTATATACTTGGTATTTCACAATGTTTGATAAAGGACCTTCAATGCATACACAACTAAATCACTATAATTTGTGTTGGTATATACTTGGTATTTCACAATGTTTGATAAAGGACCTTCAATGCATACACAACTAAATAATCATAATTTGTGTTGGTATATACTTGGTATTTCACAATGTTTGATAAAGGACCTTCAATGCATACACAACTAAATCACTATAATTTGTGTTGGTATATACTTGGTATTTCACAATGTTTGATAAAGGACCTTCAATGCATACACAACTAAATCACTATAATTTGTGTTGGTATATACTTGGTATTTCACAATGTTTGATAAAGGACCTTCAATGCATACACAACTAAATCACTATAATTTGTGTTGGTATATACTTGGTATTTCACAATGTTTGATAAAGGACCTTCAATGCATACACAACTAAATCACTATAATTTGTGTTGGTATATACTTGGTATTTCACAATGTTTGATAAAGGACCTTCAATGCATACACAACTAAATCACTATAATTTGTGTTGGTATATACTTGGTATCTCACAACGTTTGATAAAGGACCTTCAATGCATACACAACTAAATCACTATAATTTGTGTTGGTATATACTTGGTATTTCACAATGTTTGATAAAGGACCTTCAATGCATACACAACTAAATCACTATAATTTGTGTTGGTATATACTTGGTATTTCACAATGTTTGATAAAGGACCTTCAATGCATACACAACTAAATAATCATAATTTGTGTTGGTATATACTTGGTATTTCACAATGTTTGATAAAGGACCTTCAATGCATACACAACTAAATCACTATAATTTGTGTTGGTATATACTTGGTATCTCACAATGTTTGATAAAGGACCTTCAATGCATACACAACTAAATCACTATAATTTGTGTTGGTATATACTTGGTGTTTGATAAAGGACCTTCAATGCATACACAACTAAATCACTATAATTTGTGTTGGTATATACTTGGTATTTCACAATGTTTGATAAAGGACCTTCAATGCATACACAACTAAATAATCATAATTTGTGTTGGTATATACTTGGTATTTCACAATGTTTGATAAAGGACCTTCAATGCATACACAACTAAATACTTGGTATTTCACAATGTTTGATAAAGGACCTTCAATGCATACACAACTAAATCACTATAATTTGTGTTGGTATATACTTGGTATTTCACAATGTTTGATAAAGGACCTTCAATGCATACACAACTAAATCACTATAATTGTGTGTTGGACCTTCAATGCATACACAACTAAATACATAATTTGTGTTGTATATACTTGGTATCTCACAATGTTTGATAAAGGACCTTCAATGCATACAACAACATAATTTGTGTTGGTATATACTTGGTATCTCACAATGTTTGATAAAGGACCTTCAATGCATACACAACTAAATAACCATAATTTGTGTTGGTATATACTTGGTATCTCACAATGTTTGATAAAGGACCTTCAATGCATACACAACTAAATCACTATAATTTGTGTTGGTATATACTTGGTATCTCACAACGTTTGATAAAGGACCTTCAATGCATACACAACTAAATCACTATAATTTGTGTTGGTATATACTTGGTATTTCACAATGTTTGATAAAGGACCTTCAATGCATACACAACCACCTAGTGCTGTTGTGTCGTGTTGTGCTGCAGACGAGTTAGTTACGAACTAGCTAGTGCTGTTGTGTCGTGTTGTGCTGCAGACGAGTTAGTTACGAACTACCTAGTGCTGTTGTGTCGTGTTGTGCTGCAGACGAGTTAGTTACGAACTACCTAGTGCTGTTGTGTCGTGTTGTGCTGCAGACAAGTTAGTTACGAACTACCTAGTGCTGTTGTGTTATGTTGTGTTACAGACGAGTATCATGTCTTCACAGACGAGTACCACGTGTTTCTCTATGAAGAAAACAAGAGCTGGAGATAGTAAAATATAACCATACTAAACAATTCTTCAGGAATTATTAGTGGAATATTTTAAAATAAATTATTAATATTGCATAAAGTTTAGCTGTGGCCCAGGAACTAACAACGATAGTGTCGACATTGTTCAATTAACGTAATTAATGTAAATGTGCATTCTAAATTATTTATGCAAATTCGGTTAACCATCGAGAGTACTGAATTTCAACATAAATGAAATAGATGTACTTTTCATCGATTTTTCATATTTTGTGTGTGTGTTGTTAACTGTGCTACAAGCAGTGTACATGTATTTAAAATTGGCAAGCATCAACAGATGGCAACTGTAGTCACTATGGCTACACGGTTACAACGGAAGTGGACTTTTACCGATTTTTGGTGCGGCGTTTTGCTTATTTTTCATTCGGTGTTCGTCAAAATGAAAGGGTGCGGAGAAGAAGACAAGACCAAAAAATAAAAGCTAAAACATTAACAAACATGTCATACACTTAACAATAAACATAGAGTTCAACGCAGAAAAAGAGGTTTCCTGATTGGTATTAGTTTAAAATATTTGACGAAATGCTAATGTAGTTTTAAGTCCATACCGCAATTATGACAAAAATATCTTATATATCATCAAATTTGATTATTATAAAGGTTGAAAATGCTTTGGAACTCTCACGATATTGAATCTAATTATATACTTTTTCGATGTTTGTCTCATAGTTTGTGTGTTGTTTGTTTCAGAATGAGACAACAAGATGCAAATATATATGTATATAATTATAATATTGTATGAGCTGGTGTATCATACACAATTATTTATGGAACGAGTTTGGGAATTAGTTTATTCCTTGAGTGACAAAGAGGGTAAAAACACAATTCCCAAACGAGTTCCAACAATTTTGTGTGTCAATTAAGCAAATGTGATTATTTATTTATTTATTACCTACAAACTGTATAACAAAAGTTAAATATCATTGTAATAGCTATAGAATTGATGTTAATATTATCCAGGTTGTACCATCACAGCAAAGAGTTCCCATTTATGTGAATAAAGCAACACAAATCCAGGTACCATTTATTTATTTGTTCATTCAGTTTAAATTTTACATTTTCATCCATGCAAGTCTGTGTCCTAAGATAACCGATAAAGACAATTTCACTGTAGCTGTCACAAGATCGCAACTGCTATACAGAATAGCTACGTCAAAAGTGTACACATCAATATTTTTATGTTTGTCGTTTAGAGTACAATGATAAATATTATTTGAGAACCCAAATAAACTGTGGTTTAAAATTCTTCAAAAGCAACAGAAAACTAGCTACTAAAAGTTAACCCTAACTCTAACCCTAAACCTAAACCCTAAATTCTAACCCGTAACCATAACCCTAATCCCTTACGCTGACCCCGACTCCGATCCAAACCCTAATCTCTGCCATTTTTTCTAACCCTAACCCTGACTATGAACCTGACCCCGACCCCGACCCCGACCCTGACCCTAACCCTGATCCCGACCCTAAGTCTAATCATAACAATAACCAATTCTTCATATATTGAGCTGATATTTGTTTTTGGGGTGAGCAATATGTAGAACATGCTTGCAGACCACTTAGATGTATTGTGAACCACTTTGCAAGATGATATCCACACAATTAAGCACACATTACTATGTTCTTAATATACTAATGTCATACTGACAATGGTATATACAGATTTCCAGGGAATATGCGATTGATTTCATTGAAATTTGCTATTTAGAAAATTAAACAAATCTGCCGTATAATTTGAAAAAAAAAAAAAAGCTTTACTTGAAACATCTGTTTCGGAGTGTTCTGGTTGGGTTCAAACCCATTGAACGTAATAGTACAGAATCTGGTATATTCTACAAGATAAATTCAGTCATTGAACGTAATAGTACAGAATCTGGTATATTCTACAAGATAAATTCAGTCATGATATTTTCCGAGACTGTTCTCTCATAACTTCTCGTATATTCCTCACACTTAATTTAAATTTTGAAATTTCCCGTTATTGATGAACCTCATTATATTAATTTTTTAGTCAATATAGGTACGTATTCAGAGTAACTATGTCCTCTGCCAGTACGATTAAGCCTTACAATATGATGTCATGTCTCCGGGGGTAAAATATGGATCAGACTGTCCAAACCTGGATAGTCTTGGGAGAACATAGCCAGGTAGAGTGGGTGCAACAATTCAAATCCAGTTCCACAGAGCCGCCATTACAACCCACGTCGTGTGAGCTGGTATATTTTCCCGCCATTACAACCCATGTCATGTGAGCTGGTACATTTTCCCGCCATTACAACCCATGTCGTATGAGCTGGTACATTTTCCCGCCATTACAACCCATATCATGTGAGCTGGTACATTTTCCCGCCATTACAACCCATGTCGTATGAGCTGGTACATTTCCCCACCATTACAACCCACGTCGTATGAGCTGGTACATTTTCCCGCCATTACAACCCACGTCGTATGAGCTGGTACATTTTCCCGCCATTACAACCCATGTCGTATGAGCTGGTACATTTTCCCGCCATTACAACCCATGTCGTGTGAGCTGGTACATTTCCCCACCATTACAACCCATGTCGTGTGAGCGGGTACATTTCCCCTCCACTACAACCCATGTCGTGTGAGCTGGTACATTTTCTCTCCACTACAACCCACGTCGTGTGAACTGGTACATTTCCATGAGTCAGCAGAGGGGTGGTTGAAATATGGCCACATCCTCGGTGCATGTATTGGGTGCTGGGTCGAGTCCAGAGTATATAGCGGATAAAATATGGCGTTGAAAGTAAAACCAAAGACCATTCGGTATATGGCGGGTCATGAGGTAGGCGGGCCATTGTCGACCCGGTCCAGTTGACCTTGGGTGGGAGGGTGTTTGAGTCGGCTGGTGTACGGGACACCCATCAAGGACAATATAGTGTGGATCTCAATGTTTAGTGCTTGTGGAGCGACATTAGACTTGAACAAGGGTACGTTGATCTCATGAGAGCAAGTAATCTAAATATATAGTTCGAGTGGAAAACGTAACATTGGCGCAAGAGGTTGGGTTACCCTGTGTCACGTTCTAACAACTAAAATAACAACACAACATTGGCGCAAGAGGTTGGGTTACCCGGTGTCACGTTCTAACAACTAAAATAACAACACAACATTGGCGCAAGAGGTTGGGTTACCCGGTGTCACGTTCTAACAACTAAAATAACAACACAACATTGGCGCAAGAGGTTGGGTTACCCGGTGTCACGTTCTAACAACTAAAATAACAACACAACATTGGCGCAAGAGGTTGGGTTACCCGGTGTCACGTTCTAACAACTAAAATAACAACACAACATTGGCGCAAGAGGTTGGGTTTCAGTTTACTCGAAAGAAACAAATAAATAAAAATGTTCATAAACGGAGATGCAAAATTCGAAAGGGTTTACACAACAAATGTTCAGTGTCGACGGTCATCAAACACATATCGATAAAGATAAAGGCATGCTCCAATGACGATAACGAATGCCATGCTCCTATGACGATGACGAATGTCAAGACCACACTCCGGCTAAAGTTGACACAAGGTCACGACAGGTCAAACTTCTGACGTCATCAGTCTAGACTCCATTCCTCTAGCGAAGTTAGCTCCAAGAAGTTAGCCTTCTTGCTGCAATACGTCCTACACCACAGCCATACAAACGAACGGGCGAACGGACGAAACGCTGAAAGTAATATCCATTCTTAATTCGTCTTCATATGTATACAAAACCCTTTCATAATGGAAAATGTAAACAATGTAATCACTTCATTATAATAATAAACTCTTTTATAACATAATCATAAACCTTTCCACCTTTCTGTACAAAATTAAACTACAATTAAAACCAAATAGTACTCACGCCATAAAACAACCCAAATAACTGTTGACAGGGATTCTAAGAAGTTTATGGCCCAGTAACGAACACTACAGAACGCTTGTGTTTATATTAACAAAATGACACAATCTTCTTTGTGATTGGACAGTGCACAACGGCATTGCGGCAAACATAATAAGTATGAATTGCACGTGCGTGGCCTTGCACGCACATCGCCAAGTTACAACCAAGGCAAATGGTGAAATAAATATAACAGTGTCGATTACCCCAAACAAACATACAGACCATCTTTCATAATCGTACACGTTTAAATAAAACTATACAATTATAACGTACCAATCTTGACTTGTGACACCCTGTATGCGGCTGTTCGGTTTAGATACATTGTGAGTTCGCCCACAGTTGAGTTCATCATGGAGCCTGTCTTGGAGAACATGTTGTTGTTAGTGAGCATGCTGCAGGGGATCGAGTGACGATATGTGTGGTCAACATATGTGGTAAATTAGTGGTGCTGAATGCAGACCAGTCAGTCTCTCAAACAGTTGAACTGGTAAAGAGTGTTCAGCACACGCCAGTTCGTCACAAAATGTTCTATGTTTGCTGAGCTTGGATTATCGGGTGTTGGATGGGGAGGGGTGGGGGTGGCGGATTCCTATTAGACCTGTCTGATAGGTCGAGAGTTGTGTTGAGCCCCAAGAATAATTTAGATTTTAGTGAGTTCACCACAGTTGAACATCAGACAGACACAGAGATGTTTAGGCTTGTCAAGGAGAGAATGCGGGAAACATCATGTTGATGGATCAGGAGATCTACTTACAAAACAAATGGGTGCTTTCTTGTGTGTGTGTGTGTGTGTGTGTGTGTGTGTGTGTTTGGGGGGGGGGGTATTTAGTATTGGCTTATGTTTAAACGCCTAACATTTAAGCTGTTTAAGATGCTTTAGAGAAAAATAGACTTTCTTGGTATTTGTCTGGTGATTTTAAATCAAATCATGACACATATATTATTTTCGCACGAATCGTGCATGAGACAACAAACTAAATGGAGTTGGAAGCATAACGCAGTTTGGGACGTTGACGATAATATCACCCGCAGGTCGTTTTGGTAAGGATGGCGTCGGCGTGTTGCCACTTGCTTTTATTTGTGTTGCAGAAAATTGTCGATACGGCATCTTTATTTTTTTTTTAAAACCCCATAACACATGGTATTCCCATTTCTCGCTAAGCCGACAAGCCAGTTCGGACGAATCGAAACTAAAGTGTCTACTGCTACTGCAACGGTCTCGAACATTTCTTCCCGTCCAGTCTTTCCACGTTGTTTTAATCGCATTCACACACAGCTTCTTCACAGGAACATTACTAGGGAATGCGTGAAGACTAAATCCATCGGGTTTGTATTGCTGCGGCCGCCAACAACACACAGTTTAACACACATGCTAAACAACACACAGTTTAACACACATGCTAAACAACACACAGTTTAACACACATGCTAAACAACACACAGTTTAACACACATGCTAAACAACACACAGTTTAACACACATGCTAAACAATATCAGTTAAAGTTTGCTTTGTTTAACGACACCACTAAAGCACGTTGATGTATTAATCATCGGCTACTGGGTGTTAAATATTTGGAACGTTTGACGTATACATTTTTCCATATTAGTAGCAATGAATGGATGAATTAATTAATGTTTAACGACACCCCAGCACGAAAAATACATCGGCTATTGGGTGTCAAACTGTGGTAACCATTAGTAGCAAAGTATCTTTTATAAGCACCACTCCACAGACAGGACGTCACATACCACGGCCTTTGATATAGCCTACCAGTCGTGGTGCACTGGCTGGAACGCGAAATAGCCAAACGTGTCGTTTGCGAACATTACACATTGAGTAGTAGGAAACTACCGTTTCTGGGACGCTTTCCCCCATTGGATTAACATAGGATAAACCGAGCCTCTCCCACCGAGACCCCGCGAGCCTCTCTGGCGAGAGGCGCTAAAAATAGATGGGGTTTCCCAATCGAGCTAAAAATAGAATGAGGTAACCCTCCTTGTGATGGCCACCCTTCGTGATGTACCCACCCATATGCTCCATTGCACCCCACTCAACCCCAAACCACATGTTCTAAACGACTAATGGGATGGCTAATGTGTGCAAAACGCAGACTGTGACAGAGACGAGTCGGTATGTTGAAGCCTGCGAGAGGCGCTAAAAATAGATGAGTGATAGAGACATGTCTGTACGCTTGTTGGAGCCCACGACAGGCGCTAAAAATAGCTCGGGTTTCCATAAGCTCAACATGAGGAAACTCTCCCTTCAGTGGACTTCGAGGTTATTTTCTACTATGCGATAGGGCCCCACTCACGTGTTATACAGTTTAGAATGTATCGATGCCCTATTTGACAACACTGAATTAGATGCAACAAGACATACAACAGGTTTGGACCTGTCTTCGTACCACAGACCGAGTAACAGCCAATCTGAACGTTTATGGTGGTGACGTCACTGGAAATCCCCATGCCTAAAACTGTGTATCAACAAAACATGTTTGGACTTGTCTCGTTACTTCGCGGATTTTTAGACGTGTTTCAACTTGTTGAGTTTTAGCAGCCGATGGGTATATAAAGGCTGGATTTCCCCCAAACAAGTCATTCAATCGCCGAATGCAGAAGCAAAAGGTCACGTTGAATTTTACTCGAGAAAAACAAAAGCCATCTGAAATGTGAGTATACACTTTAGAATAAACGAGTAATTTATATTTGTTTATTTATTTATTTAGCCTGTTTATTTATTTATTTACTCCCATTACCCATCGAGTTTACAAAGTGTAATCCAAATGGTGGAGGAATGACCGTGTAAAAATAAACAGCGATTTATAGCCGTGTTTCGGTGTTGTTTCCTGTGTGCTTCACGGAAGTCGACAGCGATTAACTAGGTCGTCGGAGCGAGAATTAGAACCAGGTTGTGATGCGGACGAATTCACATTTAACTGATTATAGTTTCTCCCTTATCGACGAAGTATTCATAAGTGTAGAATATGTCAGACTGTAGTATCGTTTAAATGATTTATAGATTGTAATTATTTTATGCTATAAGCATGGTGGAATTGAACACGTTTGAATGTGCGAGGTATAACGGTTTGGGATGTCTGTAACGGGTGATATATAACAATTTTTTATTTATTAAATTATTTTATTTATAGTATTAGTGTCAATACGATTTTACTGTGGTATTTACATATTAATTTAGCAGATGACAAATACTGCAAAAGTCCCAGGGCCATCCTAAGTGCGGGAGACAATTTAAAACACGCCTTCACCACTCGGTGGTCATATTACAAATGATGGCGGTATTGCTATCGTGTAAATGAGCGAGTTTACTTTTGTAATAAATAAGGGGTGTCAGATAGTATTACAAATGTAGATTTAACACCACCAGACTATTTACAACGGGTTTCCACCCTATTTTTAAACTATTCCAAATGAAGGGTATATATAGGATAGTAGCTAAAATTATAAATCGAGACGAAACATTCTGTCAGTGAAATTATTTTATTGCAGTATGGAGGCCCAGACAAGTATGGAATATGGAAGAACAGCCAAAAGGCAGAGGCTCGAATACGGTTGTAGTGACTGTGGTCAAACCTTTGCACACAAACAAAGTTTAAACCGTCACAAGAAGACGGCCCATGGAAGTCCGAAGCTAACTTGCAGTCAATGCAAAATGACATTCACGAGAAGAGATAACCTGCATCGTCATTTGAAGACACATTTACAACAGGGGGGTGCTAATGAAAGTACTCCACGAGGGACATCTGCCACCGAACCAACACCCACTCAACAAGAACCTGTCGAGCCACCGTGTGACCTTCAAGCCCTAGGAGGCATTATGCAGGTTCATACCATCCCAGGAGAAGGTATACAGAAATACGACCCAATGACATTCCTGAAGGGAAAGTACGACGAGGTCAAGAAGGTGCTGAAGCAAGACATCAAAGATCGAGGTGAGCTAAAGTGGTACCTGACCGTCAAAGTAAAGATGAGCAGGTGGAAAGGTGAGGTGGTGGAAACGGTGGAACCCCATTTCAGAGGCAAGTGTCAAACGTCTCTTAAATTTGAAGACCCAGATGAAGGGATGAAGGAATCGATTAAAAAGATCTATACTTCTTTCATCGAATTTCAAAGGCAGGGTAGCAACTGGACGGTGGATAAGGTGGTAGACCTCACCATTCACATGGCTCGGTACCGACCCCTTCGAGGCTCGAGTTACACACCCCTCCCCATCAAATTGAGAGCTAAGCATGCCATCGTCAATGTTCAGAATCGGGACCAGAAGTGTTTCATGTGGTCGGTCTTGGCGGCATTATACCCCGTCAAACAACATGCAGAGCGGGTGGCTAAGTATGCTCAATACGTCAATCAACTTGACACCACTGGCATTTCTTTCCCCGTTAAACTGGTCGATATTCCCCGGTTTGAAAGGCAGAACAATATTTCTATCAACATGTTCGGTTACGAAAAGGGAGACGTTTACCCACTCCACGTGACCAAACAACGTTTTGAAAGGCACGTGGACCTGCTGATGATCGCCAACAGTAAAAAGTCACATTTTTGCTGGATCAAGGACTTGAACCGGCTACTATTTGATCAGAAAAGCTATGGTCATCGCCATCATTATTGTCCTTACTGTCTACAGGGGTTCACAAAACAGAGAATTTTGGATGATCATCTAGTTTATTGTCAAACACATGGTCCGCAGAAGGTTGACATGCCCAAAGACGAAGACAAATGGCTATATTACAAGAATGTAAGAAAACAACTCAAAGTTCCCTACATCGTCTATGCTGATTTCGAATGTCTACAGGTGCCTATTTCAAGATGTGAAAAAAGCCCAGAGTCATCCTCCACTGAGAAAATGACTAAACACGTCCCTTCTGGGTTTGCCTATAAAGTGGTTGGCTTGTCACCTGAACATTCCAAACCACTTGTCACCTATAGAGGCCTAGGCGCCACTGACAAATGTGTCGAGCGCATGGTCAAAGAACAAGAGGACATGGAAGAGAAATGTAAACAGTGTGAGCTAATGGTGATGACGGGACGAGATTGGCAAACATTCAAGACGGCCACGCAGTGTCACATATGTAAGGCGCCACTCGGTCCTAATCCAGTCAGGGACCACTGTCACATTACTGGAGAGTTTAGGGGCGCAACCCACAGTGAATGTAACCTCAACTACAAGTTTACTGGGCGCATTCCCGTTGTTTTCCATAACTTGAGAGGCTATGACAGTCATCTCATCATGCAGGCCATAGGAAAAATTCAGAGTAAACCCATCAGTTGCATTCCCAACAATATGGAAAAGTACATCTCCTTCAGTCTAGGGTGCATGGATTTTATCGATTCCTTTCAGTTTATGAACTTTTCTTTGGAGAAACTCGTAAGCAATCTGGCCAAGGAAGGACCTTCTAAGTTTGTCCACATGACTCAACATTTCGGCGCAGATCAACTGCCCCTTTTGTTGAGAAAGCAGGTCTACCCATACGAATACTTTGATTCTGAAGCTCGGTTCTTAGAGACCCAGCTCCCACCCAAAGAAGCCTTTCGAAGCTCCTTAACTGATGAAGACATAAGTGACGAGGACTATGCTCATGCCCAAGGAGTATGGGAGGAATTTCGCATCCGAGACCTCGGTCAGTACCACGATCTGTACGTTTCAACAGATGTTTTGGCTCTAGCAGACGTTTTTGAAAATTTCCGGGGTATCTGTTTGAACTATTATGGACTCGACCCAGCTCATTTCTACACGTCTCCAGGTCTGGCATGGCAGGCAGCCCTAAAGATGACTGGTGTGAAACTCGAACTTCTTACAGACATCGACATGCACCTCTTCATCGAAAAGGGACTTAGGGGTGGAATCTCCATGATATCCCATCGTCATGCGAAAGCTAACAACAACCAGGTCCCAAACCACGACCCTGATCTTCCCAATACCTATATTGCTTATCTAGATGCCAACAACCTTTATGGGTGGGCCATGTCACAAGCCCTTCCAGTGTCTGGGTTCCAGTGGCTAGATGATCCCCATATAGATGTGACCGAGGTACCCGATGATGCATCTGTAGGCTACATCTTAGAAGTCGACCTGGACTATCCCCAAGAACTACACGACTTCCATAACGAGTATCCTCTTGCTCCAGAGAAAATGACGGTGACTGAAGACATGCTATCTCCCTATGCTTCCCAGCTTCTGAAAGAGCTAGATATGAGTGGCATTTCAACAGAGAAACTGATCCCAAACTTGAGACAGAAGGAGAGATATGTAGTTCACTACCGAAATTTGAAATTGTATATCTCACTGGGCATGAAACTGACCAAGATCCATCGAGTGTTGGCCTTTGAACAAAGCCCATGGTTGAAGGCCTACATCGATTTCAATACAAACAGACGCAAATGTGCCCAAAACGATTTTGAAAAAGAGTTCTTCAAACTGATGAACAACTCTGTCTTTGGCAAGACGATGGAGAACCTGAGGAAGCACGTGGACGTGAAATTGGTTAACAATTCAAAACGCGCTCGCAAGTTCATTGCCAAACCCACTTTTCATGCCTTTCGCATTTTCAACAAAGATCTGGTGGCCATCCACATGCAGAAGCAACGGCTGATTTTGAACAGACCGATCTATGTGGGTTTCGCCATTCTGGACATTTCGAAAATCTTAATGTATGATTTTCACTATAACTATATCAAGTCCAAGTATGCATCCAAAGCTCAACTCCTGTTCACAGACACCGATTCGTTGTGTTACTACATCCAGACAGATGACATCTACCAAGACATGTTACAGGACTCCAATCTGTTTGACACTTCAGAGTATCCCACTGACCATGTTCTGTATAGTACCGTGAACAAGAAAGTATTGGGTAAAATGAAGGATGAGACTCATGGAATCCCTATCCAGGAGTTTGTGGGTTTGAAATCCAAAATGTATTCCCTCATTTTTGAGGAGAAAGGTGAGCTGGTGGAAAAGAAAACGGCCAAAGGGATCAAGAAGAGTGTCATCAAAAGCCACACAAAGCATGAACATTACAAACAGTGTCTCTTTGAAAGACGCATACACATGTCAAACATGACTCAGATCAGGAGCTATAGCCACCAACTGTACAACATCAAACTGAATAAGTTAGGGCTATCTCCCTTTGATGACAAAAGGTATCTATTGTCTGATGGCATAAGCAGTCTTGCCTATGGCCACTATCACATCTCAGCATAAAACATTAGGACCACCGGATAGTGTAGACTAAAAATGCCACCACCGTCATCTATATAAAGGGGCGACGTTCACGTCAACCTCATTTCGAGTCTGACCGTCGAGGTGTCAAGATGTATCAGAACACTTGTCCAGAATGTGGGAAGAACTTTTCCAGGAGAGACGTCATGTTGAGACACTTTCAGCATAAACATACTAATGACCTGCCACCACCGCCGCCACCGCCGCCGCCGCCGCCGCCGCCGCAGCCGCAGCTGCAGCAGCTGCCGTCGCTGTCACCAACTACCTTGCGTCATCCTTTCACCATGATCGTGTCGGGACCCACCTCGTGTGGTAAGACCTTTTTGGTGTTCAAACTGCTGAGAGATGGAAGAATTCACCCACCTCCCCAACGCATCATCTGGCTCTACATACGATGGCAGCCTCTCTATGATACGATTAAATTGGTTGCTCGAGTGGAATTCGTTCGAGGCATACCTGGGGATCTTGAAAAAGATCATTATTTAGACCCCAGAGTCAGAAATCTCATCGTGTTGGACGACTTGATGTCTACAGCTGGAAAAGACCCACGCATCACCGACCTGTTCACCGAAGGAAGTCACCACCGAAACCTCTCCGTGATTGCCATCAACCAGAACCTCTATAACAGCAAGGATCCAACACAAAGAAGAAATTGTCATTACCTGGCATTTTCAACAACCCCATCGACAAGCAACAAGTGATGACCTTGGCACGCCAGATGTACCCAGGAAATACCCAAACGTTCATGCATCCATATGAAGATGCCGTGAAAGAGCCATACGGTTATCTCTTTATCGATCTGAAGCCGTTGACACCCTCTACAGAAAGATTACGACCTAATGCTCTGGATCAAAAGGACGACACCCCTGGAGAAGAGCTGACAAAGTCTATAAAAGGGGAGAACAGTCAAGAGATGTTTCATTCTTATTCAGACCTTCAAAGTGAGCAGACGTGTGAAGAAGAGCTCCCAGAAATGTATTCTTGTGACGATTGTGGATTAGTGTTCCAAGACGTGCACGATTTGCAGAGACACGTGAAAACATGGTGTCCCGAAAATAGAGGGGAACCTCCTGCAAAGAGAGCTAGATACGAGGTGGAAGAAAGGCATGATGACACCCATGATGAGTGGGAAATGGCTGGACTGGATTATTTGTGGCAGCTAGTCTACAATTGTTACAAAGAGGATATGCGTGAAGACCGACAAAACTACTTGGATAAGGGAAAGTCTGAAGAATGGGTGGATCGAAAGATAGCCAAGTCATGGGAGCAGACATATTTCAATACATTGGCAAATGCATTGTTGTTCACTCGTTGCTTCTCTCGACCTTCTTTGATGAAACCGATTCTAGACAGAATCCACAAGATGGAAAGCATTGCCGAGTACACGACACTCAAAGACAAAATCAAACCACTCCTGAAGAGGGTGGCTGAAAAAGTTAGTTCTCACATTGACATACCAGATGAGGAATCAGACAGTGATGAATCTGAAAGTGAGGAAGAGGAATCAGACACCGAAGACTAGACTGTATATAAGGTGTCTCCTTTGCCAATAACTGTTATTGATGCTGAAACTACTGAAGTGTGAGGATCATGTGGGAAGATTACTTGAAAGACATTTATTATGATCCATCCAACCCGGCCAGTTTTTCTGGTCCAGACAAACTGTATAGATACGTCAGAAAAGCCGGGAAATACGTCATTAGCAAGAACAATATCAGAAAGTGGTTGCAAAAACAGGAGTCATACAGTTTACATCGTCCAGTCAGAAGAACGTTTTCCAGGAACAGAATCGTGGTCACAGGAATTGATGATCAGTGGTCGGCCGATCTCATGGACATGGTAAAGTTTGCACACTATAATCGTGGTTACACCTTTGTGTTGGTGGTAATCGATGTTTTCTCCAAATATCTGTGGTTGAGGCCCTTGAAAGACAAAAAAGGACTGACAGTGGCAAAAGCCTTAGAAGATGTATTCCACGAAGGTAGACAACCCACTCGAATTCGCACAGATAGGGGTATGGAGTTTAGAGCAAAAGACATTCAAAGACTTCTTAAACAACGAAACATTCGGCATCTGCTCACCAACAACGAAACCAAGGCTGCAGTGGCAGAAAGAGTCTTAAAAACCATCAAGACCCGATTGTACAGATACTTCACATACAAACAGGACTACGAGTACGTCGATCATCTGCAGACATTTGCCAACAGCTATAATTCCACCTATCACAGAACCATTGGTATGGCTCCAGCCAAAGTGAGCCCAGGCAAGGAAACTAACATTTGGTGGAAAATGTATTGGCCAGAGAAAGATGTTAAAACAAAGAAGAAACGTTTCCAATTCAAGGTTGGAGATAAAGTGAGACTCTCACATCTGAGAAATGTATTCACTCGGGAATATGACGAGAAGTGGACAGGAGAAATCTTCACCATTAGCCAAACCCTATTACGTGGTGGACTACCTCTGTATCGAGTGAAGGACTATAATGGCGAAGAAATCCATGGCACTTTCTACCAGTCGGAGCTACAGAAAGTAGACGTCAAAGATGACGACCTGTGGAAAGTGGAAAAAATCCTAAACACGAGAGGTCGAGGGGTCAACAAACAGCACTATGTCAAGTGGTTGCACTGGCCCAAGAAGTTCAATTCCTGGATACGAGCCTCTGACATTCAAGCTATTGATTAGAACAATCATTGAAGATAGTTTTTGCCCTTCAGGCCTATCGATGTAACCCTATGTGTGTCCATTTTATATATGTGTAGTAGTCTCTAGAGAGACCAGAGATTGTAATTAGAAATAAATGAAAACCAACCCAAAATTTCGCTAGCCCACACAAGTCCCGCTCGAATCGATGGACGGTTGGGAGGTATGGCACTGCGTTTTGTTTGTACTGTTAAATTAGTTAGAGTGGTTAAATCTGGTGTTCCCTATTTAACACTTGCTTGGGGGTCTATATCACATATGGGTAAAACAAAGTTAGTATATGAAGGGAAGGTTCTATTTTTAGCTTGGGGAACTCCGATCTATTTTTAGCGCCTGTCGTGGGCTCCAACAAGCGTACAGACATGTCTCTATCACTCATCTATTTTTAGCACCTCTCGCAGGCTTCAACATACCGACTCGTCTCTGTCACAGTCTGCGTTTTGCACACATTAGCCATCCCATTAGTCGTTTAGAACATGTGGTTTGGGGTTGAGTGGGGTGCAATGGAGCATATGGGTGGGTACATCACGAAGGGTGGCCATCACAAGGAGGGTTACCTCATTCTATTTTTAGCTCGATTGGGAAACCCCATCTATTTTTAGCGCCTCTCGCCAGAGAGGCTCGCGGGGGGGCTCGGTGGGAGAGGCTCGGTTTATCCTATGTTAATCCAATGGGGGAAAGTGTCCCAGAAACGGTAGTTTCCTACTACTACATTGGACCATTTACTTTCCGAGATAGAACATTTTGTACTTTGTCTCCACTCTCTACTGTCAAATAAACAAGTCAAACTATTCTTTATTTGATCATTTATTTAAAAAACGAATGATATAAACGAAAAAAAAGAAGAAGAAAGTTGGGGCTTCTGTCCAAAAATTTAATTTTTAGTTAAAAATACAAATTTCTAATCCCTACCCTACCCACTCTCCAATACTGATGCTTATCACAAACATGTTACCTTTGTTTGTATTTCTTTTATTTTCGTGCTTATATCCATTTTTAATATGTTATATAGAATGCATATATGAATAAAACATTAAAAAAAAATATTTTTAAACCCACACCAAAACCCCAGCCACTCCTGTTGTAATATGTTTCGGGTCAAGCCATACATTGACCCGACTGTATAACAAGGTCGCTAGTGTCAATGTTCGTCAATACCAGAACAAACGCCGCCATGGTCCGTGATATCTAGGGAGTGGACCCGATATTTTGGTCGCCAAGCAACACGCTGGTGTTCTAATGTTCTAAATCGTAATATATTTGTAAACCAGTCTGCAGTGATAGTCCTAGGTTGGATGGTTTTGGAGATATAATGTTAACACTGTGAGAGAGAGAGAGAGAGAGAGAGAGAGAGAGAGAGAGAGAGAGAGAGAGAGAGAGAGAGAGAGAGAGAGAGAGAGAGAGAGAGAGAGAGAGAGAGAGAGCAGAGGCGGATCTAGGGGGGGGGGGCATTATATATTAATTTTCATTTTTTTACGATCCCCTCCAAACCTCCCCCCAAATTGTCATTGGGGCCCCCCTAAATGGATTTTCTGGATCCGCCACTGGAGAGAGAGAGAGAGAGAGAGAGAGAGAGAGAGAGAGAGAGAGAGAGAGAGAGAGAGAGAGAGAGAGAGAGAGAGAGAGAGAGAGAGAGAGAGAGAGAGAGAGAGAGAGTGAGTGTGTACCTGGAAACAAACAGTGTTTTTAGGTTAAGACAGAAAGAACTTTTTTCATCGTTGATTTATTTGTACTAAACCAAATAACTTCCGGCTGGATCAAAGTTCGAGGTGCATCGAACTTTTGATAGAGAAGTTAACACCACAAGTTCTGTGATCTGTGTTGGTTGTTAAAACAAAATGTATGCACTTTTATTTCATCTCGTATCTCTGTGTCAAGAAGCCTTGTGCTCTAAACATGTATGGGGTACTTGTAGTCTGTGTATTTTTAAAGGTGGAACTGAAAGTATTAATTACAGGCGGGAATTATCTGAAAGTTTAGTTTGTGTGTTTTGCTTTATTTAATATGTGCATAGCTTGTATACATGCATTGTTAGTTAACACCATTAGAAATTACTGTGGCTAGTTATTGTTTAATTATTTTATGAATGTATAAAGTAATGATTATTTATATTGGGTATATAGATTAAATTACATTCTATAAATATTTATTTGTTATAGCTGGCTTAAAGAAAATACATCGACAACCTGAATGTCATGTATGTGTACATGTGTGTACATGTGTGTGTGTGCGTGTGTGTGTGTGTGTGTGTGTGTGTGTGTGTGTGTGTGTGTGTGTGTGTGTGTGTGTGTGTTTGGTTCATCTTGGTTAACTGTGTAATTGTCAATAGTTTTCTTTATATGTCTTGTATTTGCATTGTAGATTGTCGTGTTCTCTTTCTGTGTGTTGGCGAATCCACTTTATCTCACACTCAGATGTCATCTACCTTGTATGAGTGTTATGTATTATGTTTGTCAAAAATCAGTTTTTCGTGTATAACTGTTGTATATGTTATAGTTACATCATTCGTCTAGTTAGACCACGGTTATTGCGGCCGTTGAGTGACGGCTGTAATGATCGAGGTTGTTCATCAAGTGTATTTATTGCGAGTGCGAGTGCGAATAACTTTTACATGCTCATATACCACTAGAGTTTCGAGCATGTCCGTCCCGGGGCCTATCTCTGGATAGCCAGGGGCTTGTCCCGGGACAGAAAACAATTAAGCGGACAATTTTGAAATTTACATCCAAAAATTAAATAGTGGGCCTTTAACATTTTGATACGCATCTCTAATATAATTAATAAAGACAATTTTGCTCATTAAAACGTGTCGCTAGATTAGATCGGGTGGTCAAAAAGAAATTGAAAATAGCAGTTAGTAAAACAGTTAATAGAATTAAAAAAAACAAAAAACGTTACAAGCCAAAAATAAAGAATTGATTGCTCGGCCGAATATTTATATAATTTGGACCATTTAAAGAAGGACAGTCCAAAAATAAGTAAGAGAAAGAAGAAAGGATCGGACTATTTAATAATATTAAAAAAAGAAAGTAATTTCGACATAAACTTTTGAACGAAGGTATAAAAATTTAAAGTCCGATCTATATGTCCACGTGAGTGGCCTTGTTAAGGCACAGTTTGTAGGGACGAGATGGGTTGCATCCCGTCAAGAAAATCCCTAGATTGACAGTCAATAGGCGTTGAAGGTGTAGTGCTGTGCTGAAATACAGATCTTGAGAAGCCGGATCCGTCTGAACTAGAGAGAGAATCAGACTAGGGTATAGTCCAGTCGTCATATGTTGGTATAGTGGTGCGAACGGGCCCGACTCCGGAGGATACGAGATGGTATCACAATAAAACAAAGTAAAGTCAAGAAAAGAGTAGTAGGGTCCGACCCCGCTTCCCATTTCTTCTTAGAGTGGGGCGGTCAATCTTCCGGTGCTGCTAGGACAGGCTCGGACATGTAGAGACTAATCGCGAACAACCATGGCGTTCTGCAGAATGGCCGTCATACGAGTCACGAAAAAAGCGAGTCAACATAGTCAGACGGAGAAATGACGTGGAGGCAAGGAATCTCGCTAAAAAAGAATTCAACCTGGTGGTGCAGACCGTCGAAACAAGAAGCGTTCCAGCGTTCAATCAGTTCCAATGGCCGCATACATCCCAGTAGAAAACTTCACTTCGCTGATAAAAACAACAAAAGTGAAGGATCCCCAAGTCGAGCCGCGAAAGCACGTGCAGTGTGCACAAACACGTCTTACCGCGACGAGCTCCATACTGTGAATGTATTTACTGCATGTATTTGCTTTATGCTATCGAATGTTTTTATAGTTTGGCATTATATTCTTAGGATTTAAAGCAGGATAATTATATTTACATTAGTTTATGATGGGATGAATATGATTAAAGATATGCATTTGATATAAATTGTGATATAAATGATATAATATATACGTTTTGTTTTTTTACTTTGATGGCATATACATGAATTCTACATGTATTATATGACGTGCTATTTTCTGTGGTTGTATTGTTCCTGTAGGGTGTTGTTCCTTGTCTTCTCATCCATCGTGTTGTGACATTGAATAAATTCCACCCGAAGCTGTTTTCCTTTCTGTGTTCTGGAAAAGTATAAAAGCTGATACTGCTACAGATATACCGATCGGTGCATTACCAAAATACAAATTTGAAAGATCGGTATTGTGTAAAGTTGTTGAGCGCCACGTATCGGACAGTCTCTCCTTTCTCATTGATCGGTTTAGTTCCTTTTTGACGCAAACGGACTATAGTAACCTAAATTAGTAAGTGAAACCACTAGTGAAATTTTGTTGTACATCAAAACCAAATATTATACATTGAACCGGAGGTGTGTTTTATTTACGGTGGGGTGGGGGGTGGGAGTTGCGTTATGACCAATGAGGTAAATTATCCAGACCCCTAGTGACGACGACCGTCAGTACCTTAAACATCGTCATGTTTGTTCTTCACATCTAGGGAGTGGACCTGAATGTCAAACAATTTCGAATGATCTGTTTGTCGCCAAGCAACAAACTTGTGTGGTAAACAGTAATAAATGTGTACAGTAGTCTGGCAGTGAGATAGTCCTCGGTGCCATAGGTTTGGAGATATAACTCTAACACACACACACACACACAAACAGAGAGAGAGAGAGAGAGAGAGAGAGAGAGAGAGAGAGAGAGAGAGAGAGAGAGAGAGAGAGAGAGAGAGAGAGAGAGAGAGAGAGAGAGAGAGAGAGCGAGCGATGAGATGATCATATTTAGCACACAGTTCGAGAGCGCATTTTTAATATAAAACCACACTTCTGTTCTAATATGTTTTGGGTCAAACAATACATTGACCGGACTATATAACCGATCAAGGCCGCTAGTGGCAATGTTTGTCAATCGGTTAACAAACGTTGTTATGGTCATTGACATCTAAGGAATGGACCTGAAAATACTAAAATCTGACATATACTTCAAATTAATGCCAAATGTATGCTTAATCTGACAAAACTGAATGGAAAATGCACAAATATCAACATAATAAAAAATGTTACATTGTGTAATGTTATTTTATTCTTTTGTTTCTGTATTTCTGTTCTATGAAACTGATTAATTAAAAAAAAAAGATTAAACGTTGGAATGTTTGAGATGCTAGCGTACGAGCTTTGTTTTCTCTGCTATATTGGTTTCCTGTCAATACCTGATCAACAGCCACCGGATCAAATATAACGTGATATCGATTATTTTCGTGGGCTTTAATTTTCGTGGTTGTTGGGTATTTAAAACAGGTAGCATCATAAGTTCGTATTATTAGTTGACTGCACTAGTCCACGATTTCCACGAACATTTTAACACCACGAAAATTGATTCCACAGTTTCAGTCTCTATACCCGAACCTTTCGTATGATATACAAATAGCATTTAAGATACAGACAATTCACAGCAATGTATGAAACTCCCACCATAGGCATACGTTTCTCATGATATTTTAATAAAACTCATAACAAATCTTTAAATTTGTGGTAGAGTATATTAACAACCGTGATGATCGTATTCATCCATATGGTAAATTTCTGAACAATGTTTAAGACGTTGATTTTAGGGATTGGGAATTGAAAACAAAATGGGCTTATATCTGACGTTGGTTAACGTGTGATTAATAAGATGCTTTGTTATACAATAGCGGCACATTTAATTAATATTGAACGTTATGTCATGTACGTCAATGACGTTGTGCATTGTTCAACGTTGTACTTTATTTGGGCGCAATGTTTTCTATTCGGGTGCGGGTCCGTGGGGTTGGGGTGCCGAGAGGAATGTACCCCTTTTTTCGCTGTCGTAAATTTGTTTTAATAAAAGCCTATTCAAGCACCTATTACCCTCCCCCTCCCTCCCCCCCCCACCCCCACCCCCGTCTTCACAAACATCTGGATCTGAACCTGCTATTTATGGAAATTACTATATAATGTATTTATTTATTTTATACAAAACAAGTTATTTATTAAAAACTGAATGTCATAAATAAAAAAGAGAGAAATTTGGGGCTTCTGTCAATTTTTTTTTTAAAACACGCATTTCTACCTCCTCCGCCACCCCACCCAGCCCCCTCCAATTATAATACTGATGCTTATCAGAAACAGAATTTTACATTTCTTTGTATTTCTTTTAATGAGTAACACAAAAAAGAAGAAGGGTTATAATCATAATGTAAATTTATACTAATATTTTTAAAATCCCCAATTTTAGTACTATTTTCAATATCTTACCCCAAAAATTCATATTTAGCACACAGTTTCGAGAGCGGATTTTTAATATGTTATATAGAATGCAAATATGAATACACAAAGAAAAACCCACTCCTGTTCTAATGTGTTTCGGGTCAAGTCATACATTGACCGGACTAATAACCGATCAAGGTCGCTAGTGTCTATGTTCGTCAATCGGTTCACAAACGCTGCCATGGTCATTGCCATCTAAGGAGTGGACCTGAAACATACTAAGTTGACCTATGCGCGTATTGGCCTATATACACACCATCTGGGGGCAGCACTAGAACATTCTAGAATGAACTAAAGCATAGCAGCCATTGGAAGTTTCTATAAAGTACCAACACATTCAAGCAATCATCATCTCCTAAAAGGTACTGAAATATTCGGTGCTCGGAATTTCCAGAATGTGGAATATTTTTCTAAAACCTGACATATAGTACAAATTAACAGAAAAATAAGAACATAATAAAATCTTTGTTACATCGTGTTATTTTAATCTTTGAACCCAGTGTATAACAGCTGGTACAATTATAAAACTCTTTGACAACAAATTAATTGTCTCCCGTGATGCTGTGAAAGGTCAGGTTGGTACCGGAAATGACAGATACGTCAAAACAAATGTATTAAAGCAAAACCAATTTCAAAACAGTCTCGCAGTAAGTAGACCCCTGCCAGCCCTATCTGTATAGCAGTATTCATGTGTAAGGTTAGAATACCGGGCAGCATTCCCAGTCATTAGGATTATAAACTATCACAGTTTATTGAGAAGTAGTTTTATATACATTTTTTTTTTTAATAAACATTGTAGAAGTCAATTTCTTGTTGAGCGCATTTTGTGTTATTTCTGTTACTATTCTTAGTTCGATAGTTATACGTTGTATTTTGATTAATGTTTACTAATATTAGTAGTTTAGATGTAAGAACTCCTTAGAAAACAAACGTCATATAAAGTTAAACTAGATTAATTATAAAGATGTGAGAATCGCGGTTTCATTAACGTTATTAAAGTCATAAGCCTATAAACATTGCCACTTTAAATAGTAACACGGCTACGAGAGTTATTTCCATTGGTACATCAGTAGCAATTGATACCAAATTAATTATTTTATGAATATATAAGCTTACATTGTTTATTCTGATCAGTGTAATATTTTAAGTTTATATTTGATAAATAAGTTTTAGTAATTAGATTGGGCGATAAAGAGTTGTCGACCCAGTATTTTAGATTTCTTTCTTTTAATTTGTATTCAAAATAGTCATGGTTATCGTGATAAAATGTTTTATCAGAGATTAACATAATAATTATTAAACATATATATTAGCATAACATAAATGGTTCTTAAAACATTTAGCTGTTCAAAGAGTTTGCAATGGAGCAGTGTGTGTCTGATCATTTACAGTGTGTAATATCTTTACATGTACGTGTCATTACGTTGTCGAGGCGTCAATGTAAAATACACAGAACATTGTTTTGATAAGATTATTGAACTATCATATAATACGAGTAATGGAATATATTTTCATCTCATATAATGATATAAAGTTCAGTGAGAGAACACTTTGTTTAAGAAACGAGACCAAAATATTCTACTTTGTCCCATTTCAGGTTATCATTTGGTGCATTTTCGTCATCTTCAACTGATCAATAAACATGTTGCCATGATGCCGTCTTGTGTTGACAATCCACGTTACAGATATATGTTTGCGTTTTAAAGGCACCATCCCCGACTCTCTCTCTCTCTCTCTCTCTCTCTCTCTCTCTCTCTCTCTCTCTCTCTCTCTCTCTCTCTCTCTCTCTCTCTCTCTCTCTCTCTCAGTATTTAATACTTTTGGCGAAGGATTGTTGATAGTTAAACGTCCAACCACTATCAGTATTTAATACGTTTGGCGAAGGATTGTTAATAGTTAAACAAGTCCTTCCTTCACCAAGAAATTGACAACTGTCTGTAAGAAATCGACATGTGTTGATCATGGATTGGATGCGTGCCAACATGCTTAGTCATCAACCATGAAGCAACAGCCGTAACAACGTTTTATGAACGACATTTTAGTCACTTTCTGTGTAGCAGTGAACTACACATTTAGAACTTAGCTAGCATCTAGTAACCAACTAAGTTAGAAAGCTTTTTTATGAATTTTGGCCTAGGGGAACACAGTAATTCAAGGGAAGTAGGTCAGTAACTACAGAATACCATTTGTATGTGGGGTTATTTCCCTTTCAAAATAAGTTCAATAATGTGCGAGCGTGTGTGTGTACTATATAGATACAGACAGACCAATAGACAGACAGATAGATATACAGACCGGGAAAAACACAGATGGGGAGACAGATAGAGAAACAAATACAGAGAGAGAGAGAGAGAGAGAGAGAGAGAGAGAGAGAGAGAGAGAGAGGCAGTGACAAGGACAGATAGACAGAGAGATAAACATAGTAGTAGTGTTAGTAGCAGTAGTAATTATAATTATTGTTGCTGTTGTCGTTGTTGATGTTTTTGTACGATATACGAACATATTTACACCGACTAAAATGATAAAATAAAATTTATTGTTCGATAAATACGTCACTTTTGTCTTACGAACACTACAAAAGAACAAATAATTGGCAGTAATATATAACAGAATACACGTGAAGTACAAACCAGTTTCAGTTACATTAAAGACGACACTAGAACAAATAATAGGCAGTAATATAT
>NC_054710.1:52355771-52364877 GCF_016097555.1 Gigantopelta aegis
GTTCACGACGCAGTTACATCCATCACACAGTTACATTCATGACGCAGTGACATGCAGCATACGGTTACGTTCATTACGCAATTACGTCACCACTAGATTACGTTCATGACGCAGTTACATCCACAAAAGTTACGTTCATAACACTTCTACTTCCACCACACGGTTACGTTCATCACGCAGTGACGTCCACCACACAGTCACGTCCATGATGCAGTGTTCGTGTTCGTCCATGGCACGGTTACTTGCACGACACGTTACATGGTTACATCCAAGAAACTGCTACGTCCATCACACATTCAAGTTCATGAAGTGGTTACGTTCATGAGACTGTCACATCCACAACAAGGCAATCTTCTTGACACGGGTTAGATTCATGGCACATGGCACATGACACATGACACGGTTACGTTCATGAGACTGTCACATCCACAACAAGGCAATCTTCTTGACACGGGTTAGATTCATGGCACATGACACATGACACATGACACGGTTACGTTCATGAGACTGTCACATCCACAACAAGGCAATCTTCTTGACACGGGTTAGATTCATGGCACATGACACATGACACATGACACGGTTACACCCACGAGACGGTCCATGACGCTTCAACATTTCAGACCTTTTCACAATTGACGTCATCTGTTTCGACGCTGTCCACCGAAATGATGATGTCGGTGGGGGGAGTTTTTTTACGTCGTGTGATGCACGAGATGACGACGCTGCAGATACACGACAGCAGGTACATCGCCCCTGCCATCATGTACGGCAACGTGTACGACTCGTCAATGGCGTACAGCTGGCCTGCAACGAAAACAACGTACACCGCAATTAACGAAAGAAAAAACAATATCTCACTAAGGCTAGGTGGTGTCTATGATTATTTCAACACTGTGGAAGGAGGAAATGGGAAGTGAGAGGGCAGAGAGAAAAAGAGGTGTGCGGGTGGGATAGAGAGAAATCAGAGAAAGACAAAGAAAAAGATGGAGAGTGAAAAAGAAAACAAAGAGAGAAGGGAAGAGGCAGAGAGAGAGAGAGAGAGAGAGAGAGAGAGAGAGAGAGAGAGAGAGAGAGAGAGAGAGAGAGAGAGAGAGAGAGAGAGAGAGAGAGAGAGAACGAGAGAAGAAAAAGACGAAAGAGAGTTAGGGTAGAAAAAGGGGAGGGGAAGAGACCGACAGAAAGAGATATATGAAGGTGATGTCATATTTAGCGCACTGCTGTGTTGGTTTTATATAATGATTGTCACACCACAGTGATCGTAATATATACTCTTCAAAAAAGTCGGGGACTCTAATAATCTAATAAGAATTTAAAATTGCCAAAATTGTAAGGTATATTAGCTGTGGGGAATTGTTATATGATAATAGTGAATTAACTGGGCAAACATTACAACCGGTAGTTCAGTATTACCAAAGATCTTGAAGGACGATTGGGGACAGAAGTGAAATTTGAAAGTTGACGGGGTTTTTTATCAGTAAATCGCAGATTCAAACAATAAAAATGACTTAAAACAAAACAATAACAACTATATGATCAACAGAATGAAAACGATTGACAGAAATAATGTTCTACGGTGATTAATGGACCTACTTGGAAATGGTCAAAATCGAGAACGACACCCCACGAACGTGTACGAGGCAACTGCGTGATGCATGTGCAAACTATGGAATGTGTTTCGATGTGTTGATAAACAGACCTGAACGTTCTTTACTACGATGTCTGTGGTCAAAACGTATGTTCGGTCTAATAGTTGATACTGTCACAGTGCTAAACTTCAACTTTATAACAATACGGATTATATCTTTAGTTTTACATGTGCATTAATTAGAATTAGTTAATTGGTAATCTGACGTCTGCCATGGTATCCACTTAGAGACATGCCAATGAAACCAATTGGTGTCAAGCACTAATTAAATATGTAACGAGCAATATAATACAAGGCAATTTAATTGTTGCCACGGATATTGCAGGCGTCTGAACGAGTACACTTGTCAACTGTATGTTACATAGATACGTGTTTAGTATGCGCCTTATAAATAAGGATAATTTACCCATGAAAGACAGACTTGGGGAGAACAGATACTGTGCACACGCCTTGAAGTTCTCTCACAAAGCACAAACTCTACTGGAAGATCCGAGAGACAGTTTTGTAACATAAGCAATGTCAACTCTATCGGGAGACCTGTGTGTTATTCACCCAAGAGCTCTGACTTGTATATTATCTGTATCACCATGACGTTAACTTATTAATCACGTTTCATGTTTGGAAAGTACTACATCAGTAGTTATACCCCCACTACTTACATCACCAACTTGAGATTTCTTCTCTTCCTTCATTTACATTCCGGTAAAACAAAACCAAGAAAAGATTTATGCTATGTTAATATTAACATTAATATTTCAGGTTCCCCTACTTTTTGTGAAGAGTATATTTACCACACTATTATACAGGTGATACAGAATTGATCATACTACCTTCAAGGTAATATCTTATGTATCATACTACTGTCGAGTCAATGTCGATGGTGGTATAATATCCATCGTAATGTTATGGTGATATCATATTTATCATACTATTGTCAAGTTAATGTCGATGGTGGTATAATATCCATCATACTGTTATGGTGATATCATCTGTATCATACTACCGTCAAGTTAATGTCGATGGTGGTATGATATCCATCATACTGTTATGGTGATATCATCTGTATCATACTACCGTCAAGTTAGTGTCGATGGTGGTATGATATTCATCATACTGTTATGGTGATATCATCTTTATCATACTACCGTCAAGTTAGTGTCGATGGTGGTATAATATCCATCATACTGTTATGGTGATATCATCTGTATCATACTACCGTCAAGTTAGTGTCGATGGTGGTATAATATCCATCATACTGTTATGGTGATATCATCTGTATCATACTACCGTCAAGTTAGTGTCGATGGTGGTATAATATCCATCATACTGTTATGGTGATATCATCTGTATCATACTACCGTCAAGTTAATGTCGATGGTGGTATGATATCCACCATACTATTATGGTGATATCATCTTTATCATACTACTGTCAAGTTAATGTCGATGGTGGTATAATATCCATCATACTGTTATGGTGATATCATCTGTATCATACTACCGTCAAGTTAATGTCGATGGTGGTATAATATCCATCATACTGTTATGGTGATATCATCTGTATCATACTACCGTCAAGTTAATGTCGATGGTGGTATGATATCCACCATACTATTATGGTGATATCATCTTTATCATACTACCGTCACGTTAATGTTGATGGTGGTATAATATCCATCATACTATTATGGTGATATCATATTTATCATATTACTATGAAAGATACCTTGTAGCTGATTTCCTCACTAGGACTGTCAGAATTACCAAATGTATGATATCCACTAGCCGATCATTAATAAATCAATGTGCAATAGTATCGTTTAACAAAACAATATTTGCAACTACCATGAAGGTGATATGATATTTATGTTACTGCACTAACCTGCGATGGGCGGGTCTACCATGCAGGTCATATGATATTTATGTTACTGCACTAACCTGCACTGGGTGCGTCTACCATGAAGGTGATATGCTATTTATGTTACTGCACTAACCTGCGATAGTCGGGTCTACCATGAAGGTGATATAATATGTATCGTACTGCACTAACCTGCACTGGGTGGGTCTACCGTGAAGGTGATATAATATTTATGTTACTGCACTAAACTGCGATGGGTGGTGCTATCATGAAGGTGATATGATATTTATCGTACTGCACTAACCTGCACTGGGTGGGTCTACCATGAAGATGATATAATATTTATGTTACTGCACTAAACTGCAAAGGGTGGGTCTACCATGAAGGTGATATGATATTTATCGTACTGCACTAACCTGCAATGGGCGGGTCTACCATGAAGGTGATATGATATTTATCGTCCTGCAGTAATCTGCAATGGGCGGGTCTACCATGAAGGTGATATGATATTTATCGTACTGCATTAACCTGCAATGGGCGGTGCTATCATGAAGGTGATAAATTTATCGCACTGCACTAACCTGCAATGGGTGGGTCTACCATGAAGGTCATACCCTGCACAAAGGCCACCAGTCCAAACGAGGCCGTCAACTGTTCTATGCCGAGCTGCTCCGTGAGAACAATTGTTCTCATTGACACCGCCACCGCTGAAAACACAAACAACAATTATTCTCATTGAAAGAAAGAAATCTCTTTTTTTTTTATTTTACGACGCACTCAACACATTTTATTTACAGTTACACGGCGTCATACATATGGTTACGGACCACACAGATCTTGAGAGAGGGCTATTCTTTTCGATCAGCAACAAGGCATATTTTATATGCACCATTCCACAGACAGGGTAGTACATACCACGGCCTTTGATATACCAGTCGTGGTGCACTGGCTGGAACGAGAAATAGTCCAATGGACCCACCGAAGGGGATCGATCCCAGACCGGCTGCGCATCGAGCGAGAAGTTTACCACTGGGCTACGTCACGGCCCTAGTTGTCATTGGCTCGTGGAAACTACAGGGGATCTGGCTGTACGAACACACCGCAGACGCCATCTGATGATGATGAAGATGATGACATTGTCGAGATTTACCCCCACCCCCCATCGAAATACCCTGTAGCCGCATCATCTTCTTCATTGCGTCCTAACCGTAGTCATAGTAACCCATTAGCCGACAACAGCTGCCGTTTGATCGTTGTGTTGTGGTAAAAAAAAAAAAAAAAAAGTCATCGTTCATTATCGCGCTCTCGTAATGTGAAACACAGGCAAGCGCCGTCTGGGCAAATCAGCGGGTTCTACTGAACCAACTCAATTCACACTGTCAATGATGTTAACTTCTTTCTTTCTTTTTTTCTTTTTTTTGGCGGGGGGGGGGGGGGGGGTTACACCACAATTGGATAAAGGCCGTGGTATGCCCATTCCTGTCTGTGGGGAAGTGTAAATAAAATATTCCTTACCTCATTAGGAAAAATGTATCGGGTTTTCTTTGATGACTGAGACAATAAAATCAACCTCCACTGAGGGGATTCGAACCACGGACTCTCAATACGATAGTCCAGCGCTCTACCAACTGAGCTAACAAGGAAATTACCACTAGCTACTCCCAGTAGGAGCATTTTATACCAACACTAATACATGACTACGAGTCAAAATTACGAAATGTTTGACATCCAATAACCGATGATTAATTAATCAATGTGCTCCAGTGGTGTAGTTAAAAAAAAAAAAAAACGTCTTCTCACATGCGGCACAGTGTTACCGTGCATCGAAATGCAAATAGTGACTGGTAACCCATGTAGAGTTTACCATAAATTACGGGCTCATTTCTCAAAACATCGTAAGTTTTCGTCTGCAGATTTTGTTTTTGTTTTTGCTTTTATTTGGTTTAAAGGGACATACCCTAGTTTTTAAACACTAACGCATATTTTGTTTACTATTATAACCGCTTTTGATAATTTCATACTTTATTTAGATTTTATTGTTTAGATTATCAATTTCGTACATTCGAAGTGTTATTAGTCATCCTGGTGTTTTTAATATCACAAAATGCATTTCTCGTAGTTTTTTAAAAACGCACGTGCGTCTGAGAAGTAACTCTTATGGAGTCGAGTTTTAGTCAATTTGTAGAGGGTAGTTCAGCATTTCAAAGTCACAGACTCCTGTTTCACTCTATTGTAACTTTATCCAGATGTGTTACAGGTTTGTAGACTAACTCAACTTAGTGTTAAATTTCACGGGTTCAAACTAGGGTACGTCCCTTTAACCATTGCCGCATGGTTGGTATGTCAAAAGTTTTTGATTTCTAAAGAATGTTTGTTTGATTTTAGGGTGTTGGTGTGTGTGCCTGTGTGTATATCAGTGTGTGTGTGTGTGTGTGTGTGAGAGAGAGAGAGAGAGAGAGAGAGAGAGAGAGAGAGAGAGAGAGAGAGAGAGAGAGAGAGAGAGAGAGAGAGATGAGATGTGTGTCTGTGTGAATGTGTCCCTCTCTCTCTCTCTCTCTCTCTCTCTCTCTCTCTCTCTCTCTCTCTCTCTCTCTCTCTCTCTCTCTCTCTCTCTCTCTCTCAGTGTATGTCTCTGTCTGTGTGTGTGTTTGTATGTCTGTGTCTGTGTGTGTGTCTGTGTGTGTGTTTGTATGTCTGTGTGTGTGTGTGTGTGTCTCTCTCTCTCTCTCTCTCTCTCTCTCTCTCTCTCTCTCTCTCTCTCTCTCTCTCTCTCTCTCTCTCTCTCTCTGTGTATGTCTGTCTGTGTGTGTGTGTGTTTGTATGTCTGTGTCTGTGTGTGTGTGTGTGTGTATGTGTGTGTGTGTGTCTGTATGTCTGTGTGTGTGTGTGTTTGTATGTATGTATGTGTGTGTGTGTGTGTGTGTGTGTGTGTGTGTGTGTGTGTGTGTGCAACACTGTGTCTGTCTGTGTCTGTGTCTGTGTCTGTGTGTGTGTGTACTTTATATTTAAACAACACAACGTGGATGATAATGTAGATGTTTAGATCATGTACTAAGGATACCTGGCTGGTAGGTTGTGTGTAATACCAGGGCCATATCTAACCTAAATTAGCAGGGGGTTTGGCGCAGAAAAAAAAAAAATCAATAAAATCAATAACATTAAAATAATAATAATAATAAATCAGGGAACAATAATACATAGTGATCTCCAAGTTGACAATCAGGACACTTTATAACTAATAATAACACTTGTTCTTCCTCTGCCACTATAGAGCCAACCCCCAGCTCCAGGTGTGGCCCTGGGGACCGCGTATTCACGTGTTCTTCCTCTGTCACCATAGACCCCACCCCCAGCTCCAGGTGTGGCCCTGGGGACCGCGTGTTCACGTGTTCTTCCTCTGCCACCATAGACCCCACCCCCAGCTCAAGGTGTGGTCCTGGGGACCGCGTGTTCACGTGTTCTTCCTCTGCCACCATAGACCCCACCCCCAGCTCCAGGTGTGGCCCTGGGGACCGCGTGTTCACGTGTTCTTCCTCTGCCACCATAGACCCCACCCCCAGCTCCAGGTGTGGCCCTGGGGACCGCGTGTTCACGTGTTCTTCCTCTGCCACCATAGACCCCACACCCAGCTCCAGGTGTGGCCCTGGGGACCGCGTGTTCACGTGTTCTTCCTCTGCCACCATAGACCCCACCCCCAGCTCCAGGTGTGGCCCTGGGGACCGCGTGTTCACGTGTTCTTCCTCTGCCACCATAGACCCCACCCCCAGCTCCAGGTGTGGCCCTGGGGACCGCGTGTTCACGTGTTCTTCCTCTGCCACCATAGACCCCACACCCAGCTCCAGGTGTGGCCCTGGGGACCGCGTGTTCACGTGTTCTTCCTCTGCCACCATAGACCCCACCCCCAGCTCCAGGTGTGGCCCTGGGGACCGCGTGTTCACGTGTTCTTCCTCTGCCACCATAGACCCCACCCCCAGCTCCAGGTGTGGCCCTGGGGACCGCGTGTTCACGTGTTCTTCCTCTGCCACCATAGACCCCACCCCCAGCTCCAGGTGTGGCCCTGGGGACCGCGTGTTCACGTGTTCTTCCTCTGCCACCATAGACCGCACCCCCAGCTCCAGGTGTGGCCCTGGGGACCGCGTGTTCACGTGTTCTTCCTCTGCCACCATAGACCCCACACCCAGCTCCAGGTGTGGTCCTGGGCACCGCGTGTTCACGTGTTCTTCCTCTGCCACCATAGACCCCACACCCAGCTCCAGGTGTGGTCCTGGGCACCGCGTGTTCACGTGTTCTTCCTCTGCCACCATAGACCCCACCCCCAGCTCCAGGTGTGGCCCTGGGGACCGCGTGTTCACGTGTTCTTCCTCTGCCACCATAGACCCCACCCCCAGCTCCAGGTGTGGCCCTGGGGACCGCGTGTTCACGTGTTCTTCCTCTGCCACCATAGACCCCACCCCCAGCTCCAGGTGTGGCCCTGGGGACCGCGTGTTCACGTGTTCTTCCTCTGCCACCATAGACCCCACCCCCAGCTCCAGGTGTGGCCCTGGGGACCGCGTGTTCACGTGTTCTTCCTCTGCCACCATAGACCCCACCCCCAGCTCCAGGTGTGGCCCTGGGGACCGCGAGTTCACGTGTTCTTCCTCTGCCACCATAGACCCCACCCCCAGCTCCAGGTGTGGCCCTGGGGACCGCGTGTTCACGTGTTCTTCCTCTGCCACCATAGACCCCACCCCCAGCTCCAGGTGTGGCCCTGGGGACCGCGTGTTCACGTGTTCTTCCTCTGCCACCATAGACCCCACCCCCAGCTCCAGGTGTGGCCCTGGGGACCGCGTGTTCACGTGTTCTTCCTCTGCCACCATAGACCGCACCCCCAGCTCCAGGTGTGGCCCTGGGGACCGCGTGTTCACGTGTTCTTCCTCTGCCACCATAGACCCCACACCCAGCTCCAGGTGTGGTTCTGGGCACCGCGTGTTCACGTGTTTTTCCTCTGCCACCATAGACCCCACACCCAGCTCCAGGTGTGGTCCTGGGCACCGCGTGTTCACGTGTTCTTCCTCTGCCACCATAGACCCCACCCCCAGCTCCAGGTGTGGCCCTGGGGACCGCGTGTTCACGTGTTCTTCCTCTGCCACCATAGACCCCACCCCCAGCTCCAGGTGTGGCCCTGGGGACCGCGCGTTCACGTGTTCTTCCTCTGCCACTATAGACCCCACCCCCAGCTCCAGGTGTGGCCCCGGGGACCGCGTGTTCACGTGTTCTTCCTCTGCCACCATAGACCCAACCCCCAGCTCCAGGTGTGGCCCTGGGGACCGCGAGTTCACGTGTTCTTCCTCTGCCACCATAGACCCCACCCCCAGCTCCAGGTGTGGCCCAGTGAGGAATGGCAGTTTACTTTACCCATACAGAGCCCAAACAAGCCGACATAGCGAGGAATGACAGTTTACTTTACCCACACAGAGCCCAAACAAGCACAGTGAGGAATGGCAGTTTACTTTACCCATACAGAGTCGACATAGCGAGGAATGACAGTTTACTTTACCCATACAGAGTCCAAACAAACCGACATAGCGAGGAATGACAGTTTACTTTACCCATACAGAGCCC
>NC_054710.1:52365077-52392617 GCF_016097555.1 Gigantopelta aegis
AATGATTGTCATAGTTTACATTATTCCTAGGTGGGTTATAAATAAAATAGCACTCTCGTTTTCTCTTGATAACATAGCAAATTAACTCGTTTCCTAGAAATAATATCACGTGAAAACATGTATACTATTTTATATTTACTTGATAGGCAACTCACAAATTCATCGTATAACCAGCCAGGGTCTTTATGATCTGAGCATTGACTTGGAAGACTTTGAAGGACACAGCAGGTTCGCGCTGTATAAGAACTTCTCCGTGGCTTCAGAACAAGATTTCTTCAGACTGAGTCTGGGCGTGTACAGCGGGAACGCAGGTACGTTTGGGATGTGGCACAGACAGGCGTCTTTCTCAACCTTTGTCTCGCGAGCACTTAAGAGTTTGTCTCTTATGTTACTAGTAAAAATACCCTAATCAAAGGCAACAGGACTTCTGGATTTCCGGTTGGTCTCACGAGGAGTTTTCAATAGAAACAGTTCTGTAATCAAAGGTGTCAAGTCTCAAGTCATTTAGTACCATTTCATCTAATTTTAACGTATGGCCAGTGCGTATCTACCATAATAATAGTAACCACAACACTAATAGGGTAACTTTATCTAACAGTTTAACGTATGACCAGTACATATCTACCATAATAATAGTAACCACAACACTAATAGGGTAACTTTATCTAACACGAGGGTGCATACTCTACAAAATTGAAGGCCTGTCAAACAAAATCATAAATGTTGTACATTAAAAAATGCATTTTAAAATCATTTTGGTTGTTCTTTAGTATATCGTTGTTACGAGATTTGTTTCTCACTGGCACTCATGAGAAATAATCCAGTAGGCAACCCCAACAAAATGAAGAGTTTAAATCCTACAGGTTACATCTCGCCTCATCCCTGCCTCGTGGTGCAAACTGACTCCTCAAACTTATATGCAATTGTTCAATGTGGTTTCACGTCTCGATTTGGGGAGGGGGAACTAGCTCAGTCAGTAGACTAGGTCACAGAATCGATTGTCTCTTCCTCTATGTCTTCATCCTTACCAATGGCAGAGGACTGGCATATCAAACGCCGTAAGAATGTGGGAAATGAACAAAAATATAGCCGGTTTTCTTGCATTTCATAATTATAAAATGGTTTCACATCCAGAGGCTGCTGATGCTTAGTAAATGAATGTACTTCAACGGTGTCATTAGGCAAAACTAACTTTTAACATGCATGTTTCATAGGCTCCAAGCCTATAGCAGCCATTCGATCTATTTTGATTCCAGGTGATGGTCTTGGTTATCACGGTGGTGCGCTGTTCTCTGCTAAAGACAAGGATCTCGGTGCATATGGTGTGCAATGTGCACGGAAGTACAAAGGCGCCTGGTGGTACACACATTGCCATAGATCAAACCTGAACAGTCAGTACTTGAGAGGAAAACACTCTTCAATAGGAGACGGAGTGAACTGGCAGCCCTGGCTAGGTAATCATTATTCTCTGAAGAGAACCGTGATGAAGATCAGACCCATGCAGTTCTGATATGAACACCATTTTAACGATCAGACCCATGCAGACACATCATATTCTGAAGTGAACACCATTCTGCTAATCAGACATATCATATTCTGAAGTGAACACCATTCTGCTAATCAGACCCATTATATTCTGAAGTGAATACCATTCTGTTAATCAGACATATCATATTCTGAAGTGAACACCATTCTGCTAATCAGACCCATTATATTCTGAAATGAACACCATTCTGCTAATCAGACCCATTATATTTCTGAAGTGAACACCATTCTGTTAATCAGACCCATTATATTCTGAAGTGAACACCATTCTGTTAATCAGACATATCATATTCTGAATTAAACACCATTCTGCTAATCAGACCTATCATATTCTGAAGTGAACACCATTCTGTTAATCAGACCCATTATATTCTGATGTGAACACCATTCTGTTAATCAGACCCATTATATTCTGAAGTGAACACCATTCTGTTAATCAGACCCATTATATTCTGAAGTGAACACCATTCTGTTAATCAAACATATCATATTCTGAAGTGAACACCATTCTGTTAATCAGACACATCATATTCTGAAGTGAACACCATTCTGTTAATCAGACCCATTATATTCTGAAGTGAACACCATTCTGCTAATCAGACCCATTATATTCTGAAGTGAATACCATTCTGTTAATCAGACATATCATATTCTGAAGTGAACACCATTCTGCTAATCAGACCCATTATATTTCTGAAGTGAACACCATTCTGTTAATCAGACCCATTATATTCTGAAGTGAACACCATTCTGTTAATCAGACCCATTATATTCTGAAGTGAATACCATTCTGTTAATCAGACATATCATATTCTGAAATGAACACCATTCTGCTAATCAGACCCATTATATTTCTGAAGTGAACACCATTCTGTTAATCAGACCCATTATATTCTGAAGTGAACACCATTCTGTTAATCAGACATATCATATTCTGAATTAAACACCATTCTGCTAATCAGACCCATCATATTCTGAAGTGAACACCATTCTGTTAATCAGACCCATTATATTCTGATGTGAACACCATTCTGTTAATCAGACCCATTATATTCTGAAGTGAACACTATTCTGTTAATCAGACCCATTATATTCTGAAGTGAACACCATTCTGTTAATCAGACATATCATATTCTGAAGTGAACACCATTCTGCTAATCAGACCCATTATATTCTGAAGTGAACACCATTCTGTTAATCAGACCCATTATATTCTGAAGTGAACACCATTCTGTTAATCAGACCCATTATATTCTGAAGTGAACACCATTCTGTTAATCAGACATATCATATTCTGAATTAAACACCATTCTGCTAATCAGACCCATCATATTCTGAAGTGAACACTATTCTGTTAATCAGACCCATTATATTCTGAAGTGAACACCATTCTGCTAATAAGACCCTTCATATTCTGAAGTGAACAAAATTCTGCTAATATACCAAACCCATGGAATTCTGAAATACGTTTGGTGCATTAATCCTTACAGTCGTTATAGGTAATGAACAAAGGGTAGCTGTAATGATAAATATCAATTATGTGGAAAAGGTTAATAGTATCCGAAGCCATGACATTAATGGAGGACAGAGATATAGTTATGACATTAATGGAGGATAGAGATATAGTTATGAACTTTAAACTATCAACATGATATTAATGGAGGACATATATATAGTTATGAACTTTAAACTATCAACATGACATTAATGGAGGACAGAGATATAGTTATGAACTTTAAACTATCAACATGACGTTAATGGAGGACAGAGATATAGTTATGAACTTTAAACTATCAACATGACGTTAATGGAGGACAGAGATATAGTTATGAACTTTAAACTATCAACATGAAATTAATGGAGAACAGAGATATAGTTATGAACTTTAAACTATCAACATGAAAGCCATACTAACCAACCTGTCCATATGTCCGTTCATGCTCAGTTATGTTCTAAAACAAATATGTTTTTTACCTGACTTAGAAATTATGTCAGAGCTTAACCCTGCATTTGTAACAGCCATGACGTGTTTTTATAGTTTACGACGTTGTAGATACTTTTTATTTGCACACTAATGTTTTTTGTTTTTTTTAATTTAATTGTACATTATTTTATTCTTACAACACCTTCGATGTGTTGCTTAACAGAGATATCAGTCTATAATTGTCTGTATTATGAATACTACATTTATTTATGGATTGGTGTAACACAAGCTTCTTTCCAAAGGGTTGGGAAGTACGAGGTTGATAATTGTTTTTATTACCTACGAGGTACAGCATAACGAGGGTCATATTTATCGTACGATTTCCCTCGTATGTCATAACTAAATCGTATGTCCTCCTGACATTGTCGTTTAACGATTGGCTGTTGTAAGAGTACATTTATTTCTGATTGGCTGACACGACATTCCACAGATACTACTTTCTTCATTAATACATTTTTATTTCGAGTGTACGCTGATCACATGCCGTAATGACAAATACGTGTTTTTAATTAATTTAATAAAGCATTAATTGATTATTTATGATAACTTGTATTATATTACGATGTAGTTGTGACACATCAAACAGTTAATTATGAATATAACGTTCACAACTGTTAGAAATCTATACTAAGGTCGACGAGTCACTTTTCGCACCCTTGTTTTGGCTTCATACATAATAAATGTGGCATATCTTACCGTAATTTCACTTGAAAGCCATATTTAGTAAAAGGTACAATGTTTTAATCACAAGATTGTCTTCAAACACATTCAGGTGCGTTAATAATGTTCAAAAAAAAAAAAAAACAATAAAAATTTTGCACTGGAATTTTTCCAGCATTCTTAAAACGGAAACGTCATGTACCCAATTTATAGCTATTGTAAGGAGATGCAAAGTGACGTCATTGGAATACTGACCTCATTCAAATTCAAAACTAATTATTTCAATAACTGTGTATTTGTTTTGTTTTTTAGTATACACATACTTTACAATTTACAGCTGTTGATACATGTGTACTCTTTACTTATGGGCGTATAAATATCACGTAACTTTAGAACAGGTTGTGATTTGGTTTTCAAGATATGACTGAACAAACATTACTCCGCCGTTAAGGAAACGTTAGTTTGTAAACAATGACTGGAATGTTCATTTAGCAAGACAGTTCTACGGTAATAAACAGAATATTACATTCTTGTCCATGACAGACGATGTTTACGACACTCGTGCCTACATCATCGCATTTCCCTCGCTCTCGCTCGGGAAATATGATAATTTAGGCACCCTATGGATTGGTGTAACACAAACATCTTTCCAAAGGGTTGGGAAGTACGAGGTTGATAATTGTTTATATCATGAATAATACTCTTTCTTTTTTTCATGGATTGATGTAACACAATCTTCTTTCCAAAGGGTTGGGAAGTATGAGGTTGATAATTGTTTATATCATGCATACTACATTTTTTAATGGATTGGAGTAACACAAACTTCTTTCCAAAGGGTTGGGAAGTACGAGGTTGATCATTGTTTTTATCCTATAACTTACCCATGATATCCATGTCATAAACCCATGTGATAATTTGCTTTATTAACCCGGTTAATAATGGTATGCAAATCTGCAAGGTCTCTAGGTAATTTGTTGCTGTGGATGGGTCATTTGCTTACAAGCCAACAAGACCCGTGTACCTGAACGTAACGTTTTCAAAGATTTGTTTAAAATGCGTGAAGTCAAACTAATCTGTGCTAATCGTGATGACGTCATATTATCGATGGCGGCGACTTTAGTATTGTGATTTACTAAAAAAGTAATTAGAATGTTAATTTAGAAGTGTTATAGGATAAATAGAAATCGCTACTCGTGTTTTTTAATATGTAAAATATCAACCTCGTCTAGTTAATCGGCATTTGTCGAGGCAGAGCCTCCACAAATACCGATTAACATAGACTCGGTTGATATTTTACATATTAAAAAATACTCGTGACGAATCCTCTATATATCATGACTACTACATTTTTTATGGATTGGTGTAACACAAGCTTCTTTCCAAAGGGTTGGGAAGTACGAGGTTGATCATTGTTTATATCATGAATACTACATTTTGTTATGGCTTGGAGTAACACAATCTTCTTTCCAAAGGGTTGGGAAGTACGAGGTTGATAATGATAAATTGAACAGAAGAGTTAAGGGCCGGCAAAGTTCTTTATCCAATATTTTAAACTGTGTGTTACTATTTTAAACAGTGTGTTACTATTTTAAACAATGTGTTACTATTTTAAACACTGTGTTACTAATAAGATAATGTTTTTTCAAGGGAATTTAAAATGTCTTCGATTTCTGTTCCTTGAAGTTCAATAGTACGAAGCGAATTAGTTGCTGCAGTTTCTGAGTCTTGGATCTCCAAGTTGGATTCGTGTAGCGGCGCCTGCTCTATACAGAAATTGTTAAAAGTATTCACTACATCGTTTTGCTCATTGATGGATACATTTTTAATTAGTAGACTTGGTACCACTGGACTGGCAGAACCTCATTGCTTGATATAGGAAGACATTCATTTCGACCATTGCTTATTGTATTAGTAGACTTGGTACCACTGGACTGGTAGAACCTCGTTGCTTTATATAAGAAGACATTAATTTCGACCATTGCTTATCGTATTAGTAGACTTGGTACCACTGGACTGACAGAACCTCGTTGCTTTATATAAGAAGACACTAATTTCGACCATTGCTTATCGTATTAGTAGACTTGGTACCACTGGACTGGCAGAACCACGTTGCTTTATATAAGAAGACACTAATTTCGACCATTGCTTAACGTATTAGTAGACTTGGTACCACTGGACTGGCAGAACCTCGTTGCTTTATATAAGAAGACACCAATTTCGACCATTGCTTATCGTATTAGTAGACTTGGTACCACTGTACTGGTATAACCTCATTGCCTTATATAAGAAGACACTAATTTCGACCTTTGGCTTATCGTATTAGTATACATTGTACCACTGGACTGGCAGAACCTCGTTGCTTTATATAAGAAGACACCAATTTCGACCATTGCTTATCGTATTAGTAGACTTGGTACCACTGTACTGGTATAACCTCATTGCCTTATATAAGAAGACACTAATTTCGACCTTTGGCTTATCGTATTAGTATACATTGTACCACTGGACTGGCAGAACCTCGTTGCTTTATATAAGAAGACACTAGTTTCGACCATTGCTTATCGTATTAGTAGGCTTGGTGCCACTGGACTGGCATAAACTCGTTGTTTTATATAAGAAGACACTAATTTCGACCATTGCTTATCGTGAACATTGCCTTTATTAATATGTGTATATACTTTTTTTTTATAGTATTCAGATTTTGCCTTTCTAATTTCCGTGATAACCATATTGCACTGGGTTCTAAACTGTGCCCAATCATTGGTTAAATTGCTAAGTGTTGCATTTATATGTAATTTGCGTCTATTTCTGGTTTGTTTTCTTATATTTCCATTCATCAAAAAAATAAAAATGGACGAATTAAAACGTTTTTGTATGGGATAAAGCGTTTCCTACATTTAAGTTAATACCCGTTACTTTAGTGATAATGTTATCGACTGAATCGTTATCAGCAATGGTGTCCCAATCCAAAAAGAGAGATTTCAAAGACGAATTTCATTTTATATGTGTATGCTCGTAATTCAATAAACGTGTGTTAAGTACGTTAACAAATATTACTATTGTAACCTATCGTTTGTTGAACTCATTCAATTAGCAAAACGTCCATCATTAAACTAGTTGTGTCCCCCACCAAACCTAACCGGTGTATACCTGTTTAACAATTGATAATGGTTTCATTTTTTTTATATACTTCAACATTTTGTTTAACATTTTTTGTTGTTAGCTACTCTGCTGTTGTGTGTCGTAGGGTGTAGGAAAGTAAACTGAATTGAACTGAACTAAACAGTGTTTTTGTGTTTTCGTTTTAGTACAGTAGACAGGTTGCACACTACATTGTATTCAGTTCTAGATCAAGACGTGAACACTGCTTGTGTGTCATAACAGTGGGAGCTGGATCCCCATTTAACATTGTATTCAGTTCTAGATCAAGACATGGACACTGCTTGTGTGTCATAACAGTGAGAGCTGAATCCCCTTTTAACATTGTATAACCTAACTGTAGAGACATAATTAATTTATCATTTTTGAACCAAAATGTAAAATGTATTAAAGGAATAGCCTTGTTTCTAAATGGAAATCTACCAGTTTAAGTTGAATATGTATTGTAATTTCCATACAAGTAGCAGGTAATGTAAAATCTATTAAAGGAATAGCCTTGTTTCTAAAGGAAAATCTGCCATTGTATGTTGAATATGTACTGCAATTTGTACACATGTAGCAGGTAATGTCAAATATATTAGCTTAGTAACTGGTTTAACGTGTCCATATACCACTAGGGTTTCGAATACGCCTATCCCGAGTCCGGCCTCCAATAGGATCGGGGGTCTGACTCGGGACAGGGATAACCTAACAAATACGGTCAATTTTGAAATGTTTAATATTAACACCAAAATTATAAAAAGGGGGAAAATTGGGGTTAATAAATTTTGGCTGCGCCCTCAAAGAGAAATATTAACATTCTTAACCTATATAAATTATTAATATAATATAATTTCGGCGCAAACCTAGATGGGCTGGTCTAAAATTAATAATAATTATTGAACAGTATTCATTAAGCCCATGGAAGGTTAGGAGGAAAGGCTATAAATTTGGCAGAACTATACAAAATAATAATAATAAATAAATAAACATTTTAAAAATTAATTTTGGAAAAGGGGCTGCCAATCATATTCCAAACATTGGTGTGACCAGTTGAGGGTCCGGCCCCACCGTGTCCAACCGCAGTTCAGTCCAATCCTGGCAGCCTAGTGGTTGTTTAAGAAGTTAGTAGAACTTCCTAAACCGGCGTCACTAGGAGAGTGACACCGATGGGTTATGAATTCCATCATTTGTGCCACTGGGAGAGTCACACAAAAGATCCCCTGATGGTTAATTTAGTGTGAATGAGGAAGGTGTTCGAACGTTTTGCAGTCGAGCCCACCGGAAGGAGAGCGATGTAACCGGCCGATCCAGGAAGAAACAGGCGACCTCTCAGTTGTCCTCTAAAATAATACGTTTAAGTCATTCAGAAGACGCTGTCATCACTTTAATCTATAAAACCTAAGGCAGTAGACGAGGTAATATTAACCAAGCCACTATTAAAGAGACAGACCAGACACCTGCCCAGTTAAATTACATACCCATTAAATCTTACTATATAAATACAGTCCTGAATACAAAAATGAAATCCACTTTTCCATATTCAACTCAACTGCCGGAACTATGCCGTATTCAACGCTACTATTTATAGCACATGGTTACCGGGAATGCCCTTAGTGATATGTAAACAAAGTTGGTGCTTTGTTTGAATTGCCTATTAAAGCAGTTAACTGTTATGCATGTTTAAAATGCTATTTTGTGGAACATTTGAAATGAAAACAGACACAAACGGTGACGAATATTTACAATTTCATGAGCGCGATACCAACACGGGACGGCAACACTAGGCTACTCACCGACGACCTTTTAATGCACGATTAAGGTTGACGACAGTCACTTTTTGGACCCTTGTTTTGGCTTCGTACACAATAAATAAAACATATCCAACGGTAATTTTGTGATATGATTTATTTGACAAAAGGTACTATTTATTTATTTCATATTTTAAAACTTAAAATTAATATTTTGTCCAGAATTATGGGGGGAAAAAAACTACAATAACAACCGACCTGCAAACAGCGTTGTGTGCTTGTAAAAGAAATTTAACAGGGGTCAAGGTTAGTAGACTAGTTTTTATTTTAATGTGGCGAAGCATTGTAATAATAATATAGCTAATTTTGAATTTAAATGACGTTAGTATTCCAATGACGTCATCTCCTTACAATAACCATAAACTGAGTACATGACGTTTCCTTTTCAAGAATATTGAAAAAATTCCAATGCAAAATTGCTATTGATTTTATTTTTTTTAAACATTACTAATGCACCTGAACGTGTTTGAACAAAATCTTGTGAATAAAAAATTGTACTTTTACGAAATATGGATTTCAAGTGAAATTACGGTAAGATATACTATATTTATTGTGTACGAAGCCAAAACAAGGGTGCTAAAAGTGACTGTCGTCGACATTACGCCGTCGTCTCACGTAGAAAACTTGGATGAACTGACAACCGGATTTGTCAGTGGAGCGATGATTTATGGAGGCACATTTAATATAAACTTCAACTTTTCAGCAATGAGTAATTCCATGAACATCAATAAAAGAAAACACAACGATGACGACACAGACATTGAGTGTACAATTCTTGACATTTCTCTTCGTTGATTAAACTGGCGTGCTGAAGGTTTTGTAACGTATTACGAGCAAATTAAATATTGCATTGTTCGTGAATTTTAGCTATTACATTATCTTTAAAAGGCATTTCAAACAATATCATTAAAATTATAAGTAACCCTTCACTCATTCTTTCTTATTTCTATTTATTGTTTAAATATATATTAAACTATATTCCTATGTGTAATAATTAGTGGTTCATTCGTCCGCGTAGTAACACAGCTGACCTAGTTGTGTAAATTGAGAAATCCCCGTCATTAGCTAGCAGTGTTACAATTTTTTAATTATTATTTAGAAACAAAATTCCAATTTAGGGTATGTAATAAATACAAAACTACATATACACATGTATGTGGTTTTCTGGTTTCTGTATTCCACGAGTGTATTTCCTGCCGGAATATATATGTATATAACATACAACATCCGGAAAGGGGAGGAGGTTACTGCCAGATAAGCCCCACCCACCCATCCCCCACAAAAAAGGAGAAAAAAGGGAGCAATAAACATACACGCACTAGCATACGACAACACATAACATACACATGTATATACACAAACCTAATAGATACATATTATTACATACCCATTAAATCTTACTATATAAATACAGCTCTGAATACAAGAATTGAATACAACTTTCCGTATTCAACTCAACTGCCGGATCTATACCGTATTCAACGCTACTCTTTATAGCATATGGTTACCGGGAATGCCCTTCAAGATATGTAAACAAAGTTTGTGCTTGGTTTGTTTAAAATGTTATTTTGTGGAAAATTTGAACTGAAAAATAACGAAAACGGTAACAAATATTTACAATTTAATGAGCGCGATACCAAAACTTGAGACAGGAACACTACTAACCAACGAGCTTTTAATCCACGATAGTTAAGGTCGACGACAGTCACTTTTTGGACCCTTGTTTTGGCTTCGTTACATCGTATACAATTCATCTTTCAAAACTTCAAATTAATATTTTGTCCAAAATTATGAAGAAAAAAAAAAGTACGACCTGTAAACAGCGTTGTCTGCTTGTTATAGGAATTTGACAGGGGTCAAGGTTAGTAGACTAGTTATTATTTTAATGTGGCGCAGCATTGTAATAATACAGCTAATTTTGAATTTAAATGACGTCAGTATTCCATTGACGTCACTTTGCATCTCCTTACAATAACCATAAACTGGGTATATGATGTTTCCTTTTTGGAAACATTGTAAAATTGCTATTGAATTTTTTATGTTTTTTAACATTACTAATACACCTGGATGTGTTTGAACAAAATCTTGTGATTAAAAAATTGCACCTTTTACGAAATATGGATTTTTAGTGAAATTACGGTAAGATATACTATATTTATTGTGTACGAAGCCAAAACAAGGGTGCGAAAAGTGACTGTCGTCGACTTTAGCAACAATGCCGTCGCATGCACTGTCTCCTCACGTATATATATTCTTTATTCCTCTTAAAGAGAGTTGTAACAACAAAACAACAGATATACAGATATACATACAAAGAAATAATTACAGCACAGAGACAAACAAGGATACATATTAGTCATAACTACAGAGAAGAATTAAAGGAAAACGATTTTCAAAATAAACATAATATTAAATGTATTTTACAATTGTACATGCACACAAGGTGTGCCGTTTTGCTGTGCACTGTATCTCAGTTATTAATTAACGTGTTAAAATATGTTTTACTTAATAAATATATGAATTCTACGACAATCTCAACATAGGATTTCGTGGTATCTTTATCAAGGTTTAAGGGCGGATTGCAAGATAGTAAGTGAGTAATGAACGCCTCGTCTGAAAGATAATGCAATTCTGTGCTTAGCTCAATTGGACCAATATCTAAGATTGAACACCAAAAGTCATCTCTGGTTTTAGATAAATACTGACAGCTAATTATAACATGTATAAGAAGATCGGAGTAATGTAAATTACAAAGGGAACAAAAACCTTGAGATGATCGAGGCCTCCATGTAGCGCATATACTTATAAACATGATGTGCCTGTTCTTTTAGCAAAGGGTTTGAACGAGAAATATCCCATGCTTTATGTATTTGTAGGTTTGGGTGGATTTGTAGAAAATGATTAGTATCCGGAGTTACAGATATTTGTCTTTTCCATTCTGTTTCCTCAAACTCGAAGACACAATTCTTCACTATTCTTTTCCATGTTTGTTTGGGAGGAAATATGGACGTTTTATAGTAGTCATCTAAGTATGCAATTAATTTATATTTGCAAAGGATCCTGTGTATGTCTGCTGCAAATCCAACTGGAGAAGAAATGCACATATTTTTAAAACATAATAATCTGCTTGTTATAACCTTATAGGGTAACGTCCATGTAGGTAAGCGAAGGAGATGTCCTAGGAAATATAGTTTATTAGTGTATATTTTTGCTTCAACTGAAATAGTACCAATTAACCCTAAACATATGTTTGTTCGTGTCCTTTTTGGTAAACCCTGAATACTTTTTATTGCAAATCTGAAGGCCCTTTCTAGTGCTAATAACTCGCTTTTGGTAATAGAGTTCCATAGTTCACACCCATAGAGAGCTTTGGATAAGTAAAGAGCATTAACTAATTTTACACTTGTAGCTGGATTTAGGCCGCGTGGGTGACACCCTGATTGCAAAAGTACCATACTTGTAGACTTGATAGTCTTACATGCTTGTAAGGTTCGATCCCAGTTATTTAGATTTTTATTCAAAGTGATGCCAACATGTTTTATAGAATTTGTGATAGATATTTGTTTATTATATAGAAAAAAGGGTGGATCACCCTCTCTACAGAAATTAATCATTTGACTTTTAAGCGACGAGAATATGAATCGCCATTTTAAGCTATATTGTTCACATTCCATGAACATCAATAAAAGAAAACACACCGATGACGACTCAGACACTGAGTGAACATTTCTTGATATTTTTCTTCGTTGATAAAACTGGCACACTGAAGGTTTTCTGACGTATTACGAGCAAATTATATATTATATTGTTCGTGAATTTTAGCTATTACATTGTCTTTAAAAGGCATTTCAAACAATATCATTAAAATTATAGGTAACTTTTCACTCGTTCTTTCTTATTCCTGTTTATTGTTTAAATAGAACTATATTCCTATGTGTAATAATTGATGGTTCTTCGGTCCGCGTAGTAACACAGCTGACCTAGTTGTAGAAATCCCCGTCATTAGCTAGCAGTATTACAATTTCTGAATTATTATTTGGAAAAAAAATTCCAATTTAGGGTATGTAATAAATACAAAACTACATATATGTGGTTTTCTGATTTCTGTATTCCACGAGTGTATTTCCTGCAGGAAACCCCGATATTATTTAAACAGAAAACAATTTTAATTACTTAATTAATAATTAAATATAAAGTAATTTAAATAAAATAAATTTAAGTAACCGTAAATATATTAATCATTAATGCATTATTAAGCACGGTAATAGCCAGGCTATCAAATTAAGTCATTAATTAGAAAAGAGTTTACTATTAAAACGAAACGTCGCGCAACTGATCGATAAGTGCAGCATGTACACTCGAAATATCAATCGATATGCGCTGTGGATTGAAGCTACTGCAAACTGGCTATAAAATAATTAATTTTTTTTTATATCAACTGTGTTTATAAAAAATAAATAGAAATAATTAAATCAAATTAATTAATTTCATATCTTATTTTAAAAAAAACAAAAAAACTTTGACTGGTTTCTGTGATTCGTGTTGGCTTGTCGATTAGTTGTGTCAGCTGACATCGAGTACACAAATGATTTATGTTTTAGTTAAAGTATTCAAAGACGTTTGCATTAAAAGCACAGACAATTAGTATCTTATTGATAGGGTCATCTATTCCACAATTTAAAAAATTATTCTATTAAATTCCAAATGTCAGCTCTGTAAAAAAAGACCGAGTAGTAACTTGCAAGTGTTATGTTTTAGTTCCAACAAAATAGCTTCAAGACCAGGTATGTCCATTTCAGTTCGGTGTTTAGGGGTAATATGGTGTTTAATGTAGACTGCTACACCACCCCAAGTGTTTACCAGTCGATTTGTACGATAAGGTTCTTTGTAGCCTTTGATCAAGATACTGTCGCTGGAAATATGTTGATTTAGATGGGTTTCATAAACTGCTATTATAGCAAATGTGTTCATTTCGCTTTCGATTGAATCGATTTTTTAAATATATATAAACCACTTATATTTGGGATCGGGCCTGGAGTTTTGTGAACATCCTCAGCCATTAATAAAATGAGAAGGACGACAACATAAATACCATCACCAGATCTACAGTATGCTTTCCCGTCACAAAGCTATAGATGTGCCCCACTCTTGCCCGATGTTACTATGTTTTTTTGTCATTTAGATGGGCTGGTCTAAAATTAATAATAATTACTGAACAGTATTCATTAAGCCCATGGGAGGTTAGGAGGAAAGGCTATAAAACAGTTGGCAGAACTATAAAAACAAAAAAACAAAAACAAAAAAACAAAAAACATTTTTAAAATTAATTTTGGAAAAGGGGCTGCCAATCATATTCTAAACATTTGTGTGACTAGGTAAGGGCCGGAAGAGCGGAGAGTCCGGCCCCACCGTGTCCAACCGGAGTTCCCTCCAATCCTGATAGCCTAGTGGTTGTTTAAGAAGTTAGTAGAACTTCCTAAACCGGCATCACTAGGAGAGTGACGCCAAAGGGTTATGAATGTCATCGTTTGTGCCACTGGGAGAGTCACACAAAAGATCCAGTGATGGTTAATTTAGTGGGAAGGAGGAAGATGTTCGAAAGTTTTCCAGTCGAGCCCACCGGAAGGAAAGATATGTACCCAGCCGATCCAGGAAGAAACAGGCGACCTCTCAATTGTCCTCTAAAAGCACACATTTAAGTCATTCAGAAGACGCTGCCATCACTTTAATCTATAAAACCTAGGGCAGCAGACGAGGTAATATCACTTTAATCTATAAAACCTAGGGCAGTAGACGAGGTAATATCACTTTAATCTATAAAACCTAGGGCAGTAGACGAGGTAATATCACTTTAATCTATAAAACCTAGGACAGTAGACGAGGTAATAATCACTTTAATCTATAAAACCTTGGGCAGTAGACGAGGTAATATCACTTTAATCTATAAAACCTAGGGCAGTAGACGAGGTAATATCACTTTAATCTATAAAACCTAGGGCAGTAGACGAGGTAATATCACTTTAATCTATAACACCTAGGGCAGTAGACGAGGTAATATCACTTTAATCTATAAAACCTAGGGCAGTAGACGAGGTAATATCACTTTAATCTATAAAACCTAGGACAGTAGACGAGGTAATATCACTTTAATCTATAAAACCTAGGGCAGTAGACGAGGTAATATTAACCAAACCACTACTAAAGGCACAGACCAGACACCTGCACAGTTAAATTACTTCTTTTTTTTTAAATTAAAAATATAAAATAATGATTAAAATATGGATAAAATACAAAACCAAAATTAAAAGACACATATTATTATAACATGCAATTTTCCGGAAGGTGGAGGGGATTACTGCCAGATACCCCCCCCCCCCCTCCCCAATACCGAGCAATACACTTACACTCACACACTTACATGTATATTCAACAAACATATATACACATAACCAAATTAAAAAGACATATATATATATATATATATATATATATATATATATATATGTGTGTGTGTGTGTGTGTGTGTGTGTGTGTGTGTATGTGTATGTGTATGTATATGTATATATATATATAACATACAACCTCAGGAAGGGGGAGGGGATTACTGCCAGATAAGCCCCACCCACCCACCCAAAAAAAGAGGGGGAAAAAGAGCAATAAACATACACACACTAGTATACGACAACACATAATACATATACACAAACCTAAAACATGCATAATATGCCGCCGCCCGGCCCACGAATATTATTACACCCGAGTGAATGCGAAGTCACGTTGTAGCGTACTGTGTATACCCGACCACGGTTCGGTATTGATTTTGTTTTTTTGTCAGACCAAAGAGTAATATTGTATTTTAAATTGTAAGTTTTTAAAAGATGGGGTTTGTTCTGTATTCGTTAATGATAATTCATTATAGATAGATGCATTAAAATTAATAAATTGTGTTTGCTCACATTCGAGACACGATGTAAACCCCATGATGGATCGAATTAAAAATGACGTCAAAGCAAATTCATACAGTTTATATATTAGTTAAGGTTTAAATCAGCATTTATTTTGAACTACATTAAAAAACAAATACAAAACATACAAGGGTTATGAGTTTAATGTTTCCCCCTTTTAATCAGCCAACTACATTCCTTCATATACGGTCGAGTCTATTATAAATAGAAACAAGGGGTGATGACGGACGAGTCTACCACGAATGAAAGCAATATATTTCTTAATGGCGATTCTGCATCAAAACCCTCCTTTATCAAATATCAGCGCAAATGTCTTTTGTTCAATTCCTTTGTACCAATTCCAATGGATCCCTGTTCAAATATTGCATAGCCAGACAATAATCAGTCTCTGTTCGAAAAGCATAGCCACGACGTGTTTGTGTTGAAGTTGAGAAAGTGTAATTCAGTTTTATAATCATAATCAATTACAGGGAAACTTCCATCACTATGACATAAAATCTATTTAAAAAAATAAAACAGAGCCCCAACATATTAAATTAACGCTATAAATGACCAGTTTAAAACCAAATCATTCGTGTTTCTTTTAAATAAAATGGTATAGCAAACAGAATGTATTAATTTTAATGCATCTATCTATAATGAATTGTCATTAACGAATACAGAACAAATCCCATCTTTTAAAAGCTTACAATTTAAAATACAATATTACTCTTTGGTCTGACCAAACAAAAAAAAATCAATACCGAACCGTGGTAGGGTATACACAGTGCGCTACTACGTGACTTCGCATTCACTCGGGTGTGATCGTATTGATTTTCCTGAACACCTGGCCCGTGTCATTCATACAACGACCACGTGACTCGCGCCGTTTGCCGTATATGGTATTGATTACTATCCATTGTTCTAGCTTAATGTATGAGCTCATCAACACTTGCATTATTGTATAAACTGCGTCGACCTTCCCAGTCTGGAGCTCGACGCGGTAAGACGTGTTTTTGGTCAAATCCATCGTTACGGGTGTTACATTTTGAGGGGTGGAAGGGTAAATGTTTTAAAGTGAAGTTGCAGAGAATATTATTTGTATCACTATCCCCATTATTTGAGTTGTATACAGTTAACATGTTTCTCTCCCAACTCCATAAAATATTTAAGATTTAAAATTCTATGTACTAAATAAAAGACCTATCAACTTCCGTTGCGGGTGTTACACTAAATGGACAAATGTTTTTTTCAAGAAGTACATTTTATCGAAATCCTGTGATGTGTATGGGTAATTTTAACAAAACTTGTAGCATATGGGTAGGTGGCCTTAGGTAATTACGGGAATAGAACCTGGTTTCATTACTTGCTAGATATTACGTCAATTATGCACAGTGATAACTGTTACGGGTGTTACGTTACGGGTGTTACATTTTTGTCCGCCATATTAAAAGCAACATGCCATCTATTTCAGCTCTCATATTTCGAATATTGTATCCGTGTCAAGTTTAAACCTAATAAAAGAAAAACGTTTTATTCAATCAAAGAAAAATAAAAATAAATGTATAAACTTTATTGAAACATATTTATATAGATACATAAACAAAACAACGATGATAGATTTATTAATATAATCACCAACAAAAATGACTTGTTTATATTGAGAGTAGAGGACATTAGTTTCTTTCTGAAGTATAGCCTTAGACTTTTGTCGGAAAACAATGGTTGACTTATCTGTGGCTGTATAAGAGTGAATGCTCTGTATCTTGGGGATGGCATTGACTGACTTCCACAAGTCTCGTACAGGGGATCTTTTGAAACATTGATCCATGTTATTTTGTGTTACTTTCTCAACTTCAATATTGATATTGCACATTTCTGCAGCCTTAGCAAATGAACTTGCATCCTGTACAATCACTTTGCGGGTTCGAACACAGCATTCAACAGTATGCTTAACAATACCACCAATCCCATCAACGGGACCTTTATCATGGAAAGAAGCAAAAAATTTCCATTCCACTGTGATGCCTTGATTGTCGTCAGAAATCGAACTATGAATTTGTTTTTGAACTGTGATGCTGCTCCATCACTAAATATTTGGATGGTCGTTACATCAGGGTTTGCTTTCAAAACTTTGTGAATGAGAAGTGTAATATGTGGAACAACAGTTTCTTTAAACTGTGTGAGATTATCGCAGGCAAACACACACGATTTCATACCATCAACAGTCCACACAGCGGATGTGAGTAATGAAACTTGTCTCTGATGCCAGTGAGCAGACTGGATTTCGTCAGCATACACACAGGTATAATTCTCTGATAAATCAACTTGAAGTACTGCCTGTGATGGATCAGTTACATGTTTTACTTCCTCAAAGAATGACGCCTGTTGCCTCTTTACATGGCGATGAATGAGAAAGTTTGGTAACTTTGACTTCAACAATAACATAGCTTCACATACAGTACCCTGCTGAAAGTGTTTCTAAAATTTTGCATCAAGCTTGACCCACTGATACCATGAAGCTTCATGATCTCGGGTTATTCTGGTGACCTTCGATTCAAATGCCTCAAAAATAATTTCCCATCACAACATGTTTCACAGTTATTATTCATGCATGTCTTTGATGTTGCATCACAAACACATCGAGCAATGAAATCCTGTGAATATGGATGAAACACATTTGAGGCCTTCTTGGACAGACAATCAAGAATCATAATGAAATTCTCTTGATATAAAACAAAGGCACTGGGTTTTTTGACATGTCGGCTGCTGGAAGCACGTGAACATTGTGTACGCCCAATAATGATTGCAGGGTTATCTACTTTGAAACATGAATACGCTCCACCGATTGACATTGTCAGGTGGCGTTTCTGAATTTTTTTTAAGAACATTTCTTGTTTGATTTATCAATGTTAACATCTCTTTTACCCGGAGCTTGTCGTGAGATATCATTTCTCTCGAAAAATCTGCAGACAAGACTAATGGTTTCATCTGGCAATTTTGAACATCTGTGGCTGGATGTAGGTTTCGGAATCAAAGTTTCAATTGTAGCCAACTGGCCGACAACACTTTTACGCCTCCTTGGACTTTTTGGAAGAATGGCTTTTACTCGTGCAACTGCTTTTCCAAGTGCTTGTGCAGATTTGTATATTTCTGACGTTGCCTGCAAAGCATCACATGTTGTCTAATTTGTTGTCGTCGCATTTCAATTTGTTTATCAGATGCATTTGCCTTTTTACACAGTCTTCTCCTTTTATCTCTTATTCCTTCCTTGTTGAGATAACCAAGTTTCTTGTTGGGATCGCTGCGAATTCTTGCTCGGTATGCAGCTATTCTTTCAGCTGATGTCTGGTGGCATGACTGAAAAAAGGCAAAGTAGACTTTAATACTTGATATAACTTCAAATGGTTTTTTTAGTTGTAGATTGATTTAAAGTTTTTTGTTTACTACACCACTAGAGCTGAATGATGTATTAAATGGACATTCCTGAGTTTGTTGCATTGTAAGATGTTTCCGACTAATAAAATAATTGTACGATTAAACTTACATATTAAATATATTTTCTTGTTTAAAATATCAGTGTCTGTATATTCAATGTGTTTCTGGTCTGCCGTTTTCCTCGCTTTGCATATTTTTGAAGATGATTTTAAATTTAAAGGGACTTGTGCAGCATCATAGTTGCATAATGGCACTTTGGGTAAAATAAATGTTTTGCTGGAATGTAAAGAGTATATCGTCAACGTCCCTAACTGCGTTATGTTTGGTTCGCGCAATTAACATCCAATCTTTTGTCGGCTGCTTCTCGTTCATTTGTGAGGTTTTTCTTCACAGTTAGTGAAGATTTCCATTAATAATAAAGTTCAGACAAGTAAGTATCTAAATACAAAACGTAACAAATCCCTAAAACCATTAAGTTTACTATAGTCCGTCCCATTATTCTACAATAGTGGGGGTTTTTTTGGGGGTGGGGGTGTTTTTTGTTTTTTTGTTTTTTTTGGTTGTTGTTTTTTGTTAATAATTTCAATTTGGTTTGACGTAAGAAGACAAGTAATAGTGTTTTGGAAATAAAAAATAAATATTATTTTTGTGTCTAATTTATAAAACAATTGGCTCAGAAATAAATAACATGTAGTAAATTTCATAGTATCACAAAAGGTGTTCCCTATGAGCTGTTTTTCTATATATTCCTTAAAATTACCGATATCGGGTCCACTTGACTCGTAGAAATTGACTCACACGTGTCAGATCAACAAGGAAAAACCATTTAATTTTTATGACTTTTAAGCCCCCTATTGTTAGAATTTGTTTTCAATTATTATATATTCGATCCGCTAAAGGTATGCTGCATTGTTGTGCCTCGACTGTAGTGAACAGTGGGCATACGATCTATTCGTAATAAATCTAAATAATTGTATAAATTCGGTCAATTAAGAATCGATTCATTACAACATTGATATTTTACAATCTATTCACTGGTATGAACGTAATGCCTATTTGCATTGACATCACATATCGAACAATTACATTACATATGTTTTCATTTCCAATAAAGGGTATTTAACTTTTATTTTGTTTAACAAATATTGAAAGTCCTGCATTACAATAGCTTTAATATTAATTTTATACTTTTGCTAACAAGTAGTGATAGTCTCAAGAATAATAGTTTTCAAGGATACAGTCTTGAATGTCATTGGTGTTACTTGTTTTGTCATTGGTATTACGCAAGAATATTTTGACTGTCATTTCTCAAGAAACAATTTTTTTGAAATTTAAATTATTTATTGAGGAAAGCATACCTTCTACCTTTTGTGACTTTGATGAAATTTATTTTGAATGACTCCATATTTTTAAATAATTAAAAACTGCCACAGTGTATAATTTAAGTCACATATATAATATTTGTGTGAAAATACAAAATTAAGCCCTGTGCACAACTCTCTGAATGTATTTGATTCGTATTGCATGAGATGGAAACTAACAGTAAATTGTAACAAGACAAACATTTTAATCTTTAGTGGGAACAAGACAGATTACAAAGCAAGGTGTTTTACCTTAGAAAATCAAAGCTTGATAACGTAGAAAGCTATAAATGTCTTGGTATTATATTTCATAAATCGAATAGAATTACTAAGGCAAGAAACATGTTATATACACAAGCACAAAAGGCTATGTTTTTTTTATTCTACGACAAGGCAGATGTCATAATATTTCTATCCAGTGTCAACTAAAATTATTTGACTGCATGGTTTTACCAGTCCTATTATATGGCAGTGAAATATGGGGGTTTGAAAAATTGTCATTAACTGAAAAATTATGTAACCAGTTTATAAATTTTTTATTATCTGTGAGAAAATCTACACCATTGTATATATTATATGGAGAACTTGGACGTTACCAGGTATATATTACCGTAAAAGTAAGAATGATAATGTTCTGGTATTGACTAATTACTGTAAAACAGTCCAAGTTGTCATTATTGGTGTACACATTATTACTGAATGATATTAATAATAACCTGTATAATCACAAATGGATTATATAAGTTAAATCTGTTTTAGATCATATTGGTTGTACATGTGTACCAATATATGGCTATCACAATGCAATGCTATTACTAGTGCTTCCATGTTGAAAACGTATATTAATACAAAGCTTACAGATCAATACTTACAATCATGGTATACTTATATTGATAACTCATCCAAAGCTTCAAATTATAAATTATTTTAAAATACTGTTGAATTTGAGACATGCATCACAATTAAAGAGAGAAAACATTGGTGTCCATTATTACGCTTCAGATTATCAAACCATAATTTTCCAAATGAAACGGACAGATGGAAAAATGTACGACTACAAAATAGAATATGTCCATTGTGTAATAATTACGATATCGGAGATGAATTTCATTATATATTTACATTTTTGTTTTTCAAGAATGAAAGAAAGCGTTACTTACCGTCTTTCTGTCAGTCTAAACCAAATAATATTATATACATTTTATAAATTATTCAACTCTAAGAAAGCTGGTGTCCTTAGAAAACTGTTTATATTTTGTAATCTAATCTGGCTGATATTTTGTGTATGTTTTGTATTTATTAGTATGTATTTATTATATTTATATACATTTATGTACACCCACCATCTTGTTACAATTGTATTGACTGCTGTATGTATATATATCCTCATATGCCGTAGACTACGGCCTGAGTGTAAATAAAGTTCAGTTCAGTTCAAATAGTTTTTAAAGCTACAGTTATTTCATATATGTTCTTAGGGACACCCAAATAACACATCCATGTGTTCTTGATCACTATAAACCAATTGGATCACTGAACTATCCAATAACACCAATGACACAATGAGCTTGTTCATAGAGTAAGATGTGTCTGCACGTGCAAGCCGATTACAGTTCTGCGTGGCCAGATATCATTTTATGTTTCTTTGTTCACCTTGTTTCCAAAGGTTCACAATACAGTTTTATATATTTTAATTGTTTTATCTTGAATTTGTATTTTGAAAAGTGATGCTTTCTATAGAATGACCCACTTGTGATTGGATTTAACGATTTGATAGTGTATGCACTCGATGGTCAGCTGACCTACAGACTAATATTATTACAAAGCTGTTGATTTTTAAACACAAAAACACTAAAGAAAATCAATTTATAGCCACATGGTAAATATCTGTGGGTGTACAAATTCCGTACACACCAGCAGTTACTATGAGTTTGCTAAATGACGTCAGTTTAGTACATGATGTCATCTTTCCTGGCCCTAGCGCTGTGCATTCGGATGTCTCTTTAATTATGTTGGAATTAATTGTCAGAGTTTACATTTATTTTAAGGTGAGTAATAAATAAAATAGCACTCTCGTTTTCACCTTATAGCATAGCAAGTTAACTCGTTTCCTAGAAATAATATCACGTGAAAACATGTATATTATTTTATATTTACTCGATAGGCAACTGACAAATTCATCGTATAACCAGCCAAAGACATTACGATAAGAGAATTGACTTGGAAAACTTTGAAGGACACAAAAGGTTCGCGCTGTATAAGAACTTCTCCCTGGCTTCAGAACAAGATTCCTTCAGACTGAGACTGGGCGAGAACAGCGGGAACGCAGGTACTTCCTTCAGACTGAGACTGGGCGAGAACAGCGGAAACGCAGGTACTTCCTTCAGACTGAGACTGGGCAAGTACAGCGGGAACGCAGGTACTTCCTTCAGACTGAGACTGGGCGAGTACAGCGGGAACGCAGGTACTTCCTTCAGACTGAGACTGGGCGAGTACAGCGGGAACGCAGGTACGTTTGGGATGTGGCACAGACAGGCCTCTTTCTCAACTTGGGGGCGGGATCTAGCTCCGTCGGTTGAGTGCTCGCTTGAGGTGCTTGTGTCGAAGGATCGAACCACCTCGGTACATCCATTCAGCTCATTTGGTTTTTTTCTCGTTCCAGCGAGTGCACCACAACTGGCTGTGGTATGGGGTTTTTTCCTGTCTGTGGGAAATTGCATATAAAAGATCCCTTGCTGCATTCCAAAAAAATGTAGCGGGTTTCCTCTGATGACTACGAGTCAGAATTACCAAATGTTTGACATCCAATAGCCGATGATTAATTAATCGATGTGCTCCAGTGTTGTTGTTAAACAATGTAAACTTCTTCTTTCTGAACTTTTGTCTAGCTGAGAATTTAAGACTGCTAGTTTTTCTCTCATTTTACTAATAAAAATATCCTAATCAAAGGCAACAGGACTTTCAATAGTAACAGTTCTGTAATCAAAGGTAATGCAGTCTTATTTAATACCATTCTATTGTAACTATGAAAGAGTAGTCCATTGCTTGGCGGCATCGGGTTTCCTCTCTCATTATGCGTGGTCCTTAACGTAAACGTAAAAAAGTCCCGGCATAGATGGTCTATTATATGTGTTTTTCTCTGAATGTAAAGATATAGTGATATCTATTATCTGTAAACATTTTAATACTATTTTAGACTGGCATCTTTCCAGAAAATTAGTGCAATGACACAAGTATTCCCGTGTTTAAAACGGGTGAAGTAACTAATTATAGACGTATCACTCTAATAAGACACCTACCAAAATTGTTCTCAACAATTTTAAACAACAGATTACTGAATGTGACTTCAACCTACAATATTATATTAATTTAGAGAATTACAACTATAAATGTACTGTTTCACTATTAAAAATAGATGGATTAAGAAAATACTTTAGTGTGGACGTCAAAGTAGTATAACAAATATATCTAAATTCAATTTAAAGTTCACCCACAACTGTCTTGTGTGATAGCAAGTGAAGAATATATGTTCTAACGATTCTGCTTTATAAGAGTGCATAGATTATAATCTGATTGCACGTCACGTTTTTTTTTTAGATAATTATTCATGGTTAATATAAATTTGAAGTGTAAAGTTTGTGATTTACTGTCGTTGGTGTTTTTTTGTAGAATATAAGTTCAAAACATAGTGATAGCATAGTTTTGGCAGTGTTGTGTTGAGATTTTGGGACCTAAGCTAAGATGATTATTTTGTAAAAAGGAAAATTGTTCTCAGGTCTTGACAGTCATCTTGAAATTCAAAATGGCTACAATTTTAATTTTATTTTTTCAAATATGTCAATTCCCGGTTAACGTAGAAGCACAAATTGTTTTGGTCCATGTACTTTGCTTTAGTCCATGAATTGGATGGTTTCATTTATATAGTCATTCAATATTGGCAACCATCTTGAAATTCAAAATGGCCACCATTTTAAAATATTTTGTTCAGATATTGTAACTTCCTGTTAATGTAGAAGTCCAAATTATTTTATTTATGTACATTTCCGTGAATTGGTTGGTTTCATTCATATAGCCATTCAATCGTGGCAACCATTTTGAAATTGAAAATGGTTGCCGTTTTAACATATTATTCTTATATCTCAACTCCTGGTTAACGTACAGTGTACATTAAAGGTTGTGCCACTTACACTAAATACAGGTACATCAACCTGGGCCCGTGCTTATAAAACTTAAAGTCTAGACTTTAATAAAGTCTAGACTTTAACGTAATGCTATATGAATGGCGTTGCCATGACGTTAAAGTCTGGACTTTATTAAAGTCTAGACTTTAAGGTTTATAAGCAGGGGTCTGGACACTTACTGACACAACATTTGCATCTGATTAGTTCTATCACAGCTTCTGATGCAGCTGCACCTCCAACAGCACTGTCACAAATATACCAAACCCCTTGACCCAACCAAATATGCATGGATCAAGAATTCCCAGATGCATCATGGAATCTTGAGCTCAGATATTTGTTTGGAGATGTGCTCTTTGGATATGCTGTTTGCATACCCCATAGGTAGGTGTCGGTGTGTTTCCATACTTTGGTTTGGTAATGGCTTCTTGAATTTCTTTCATCTCAGTGTAGCTGCATCATTTGTAGAAATTACCCTTGTGTTTGGTTCCATGCAGTACAATCTTCATATTTTCATCGACCTCTTTGTATATATAGTTCATCAGTTAATCCAAGCTGGCTTCAGTGTTACTTAGTTTTGGAGTGTTCGTGAATACATTGAATTCGCTTTATTAACGTCCACCATCTAGTCACAGCGTGAAAGTCTGGTAATTCGAGTCTACATTTGGACGCGGTTTCAGGTTATTCTGGTTGTAATTTGCATATAATTATTCGTATAATCGTCTCATAATGAAAAGCCAACAGGTTCCGTCTTTGATGTAGAAATCCACTTTATTGCCTTGCCCAATTACCGTATGAGGAATCATGAACATGTCTGCTTCTTCCTGGTTGTGTCGTGCTCGCATCGGTCATACATACTTGACTTATTCATTTATCTTGCATTGTCAGTGTACTCTGACGGTTCGCCACATTGTGGTGGAGTGTAAGCATCTAGAAATTAGAAAATATATTTTTGGTCAGAGAAATGTAATGGAATCATTTCGATTCCATCCAGAATTTGTTTTACAATTTTTTCGTGTTACCGACTTTTACTCTAACTTTTCATTTTATATATCTGTGATCTTTGTATTTTTTGCACAGTTCTTTACACTGTGTTTTTATTTGAATATTAAATTTTTATATTGATGTGGTTCATCATTTAATGTTTTGCATTTACCATAGTTTGACACACAATAGCCGATGTATGTTTCGTGTTGGGTGCCGTTAAACATTCATTCATTCATTCATTCATTCATTCATTGCTTCTTCCTGCATACTGACACCTGCATGGTATGTTGGTACATTTCAGAGAACATCTGTGATTTTGTTTGTGACTGTAACTAGCGTTGTGCATCAGTGAATAACTTTATATGCCAGATGTATCATCTGATAAACCTTTGTATATCTAATCGATGTCATTGATAGGATAATCATCCTCAACATACAAGTTATCTCCATGACGTGGACCCAACGTAACACTACGATATCGTAATACTGACGTAGGCTTTGGCATATGTCATTGTCGCATCATGGCCTATACTACTTATACGATATCTAAGATAGCTAAGCTAACTTCGAAAATCTGTAGTCTAATTAATGGAAATATCTAATGTCATCTTTCGTAAATATTGTTCTGTGTTAAAGATCAATTTTACAACATATCTGGCAGATATGAAGTGGATTTCGGCACCAGGCACAGACTGTTGGGTTCTCATCATGAGCAGGTTAGACAAACGGGTCACAATACACGAATAATTATAGGTGCAGACGTAAATCCCAACCAGATTACCATACAACTAATTGATGATGAACTGGGTTCAGAAAGAACCTTTACATTACCAGACTTGTATGCAGTGACACAACAACACAAACTTTGGTGGTATTGGCAAAAATGTAATTGAATGTATTCGGGAATGTTCCACTGGCTACATCTGAAGGTTTTAGTCAGCTTGGAATTAAAGAATTAGTGATGAACCATACAAAGAGGTCAGCACCGCATGGCACTGAGCTCAAGGGTCATTTGTACAACTGATGCAGACATTCTGAAAGGAAAGAAGTTCAACAAGTCATCACCAAACCAAAGTGTGGAAATACTGCCAAATATCTCTGGGACCTTGATGTATAATGCTCTTGTCACATGCATTCAGTCGGGAACACACAACATGACTCGAGTAGAGTCAGACCCAGAATCAGAATCAGAATCAGACCCAGACCCAGACCCAGACCCAGACCCAGATACAGACTCAGACACAGACGCATATTAAAACCCAGACCCAGATGCAGACTAATATTAAGACACAGACTCAGACTTACACTCAGACCCTAGACCGAGACTCAGAATCAGACCCAGACCCATGCTCAGACCCAGACCCAGACCCAGACCCAGACCCAAAACCAGACCCAGACCCAGACCCAGACTCAGACCCAGACCCAGACCCAGACCCAGATCCACACTCAGATCCACAGTCAGACCCAGACCCAGACCCAGACCCAGATCCACAC
>NC_054710.1:52392817-52415317 GCF_016097555.1 Gigantopelta aegis
CGTTAACAAATATTACTATTGTAACCCATCGTTTGTCGAACTCATTGAATTAGCAAAACGTCCATCATTAAACTAGCTGTGTCCCCCACCAAACCTAACCAGTGTATACCTGTTTAACAATTGATAATGGTTTCATTTTTTTATATACTTCAATATTTTGTTTAACATTTTGTGTTGTTAGCTGCTCTGTTGTTGTGTGTCGTAGGGTGTAGGAAAGTAAACTGAATTGAACTGAACTAAACAGTGGGTTTTTTTTCTTTTTAGTACAGTAGACAGGTTGCACACTACATTGTATTCAGTTCTAGATCAAGACGTGAACACTGCTTGTATGTCATAACAGTGGAAGCTGGATCCCGTTTTAACATTGTATAACCTAACTGTAGAGAAATAATTAATTTATCAATTTTTAACCAAAATGTAAAATGTATTAAAAGAATAGCCTTGTTTCTAAAGGGAAATCTACCAGTTTAAGGTGAATATGTATTGTAATTTCCACACAAGTAGCAGGCAATGTAAAACCTATTAAAGGAATAACCTTGTTTCTAAAGGAAAATCTGCCATTGTATGTTGAATATGTATTGCAATTTGTACACATGTAGCAGGTAATGTGAAATATATTAGCTTAGTAATTGGTTTAACGTGTCCATATGCCACTAGGGTTTCGAACACGCCTATCCCGAGTCCGGCCTCCGATAGGATCGGGGGTCTGACTCGGGACAGGGATAACTTAACAAATACGGTCAATTTTGAAATTTGTAATATTAACAACAAAATTTAAAAAAAAGGGGGAAAATTGTGGTTAATAAATTTTAGCTGCGCCCTCAAAGAGAAATATTAACATTCTTAACCTATATAAATTATTAATATAACATAATTGCAGCGCAAATATAGCTGGGCTGGTCTAAAATTAATAATAATTATTGAATAGTATTCATTAAGCCCATGGGAGGTTAGAAGGAAAGTCTATAAAGTTGGCAGAAGTATACAAAAAAATAATAAAATAAACATTTTTAAAATTAATTTTGGAAAAGGGGCTGCCAATCATATTCTAAACATTGGTGTGACCAAGTGAGAGTCCGGCCCCACCGTGTCCCACCGCAGCTCAGCCCAATCGTGGCAGCCTAGTGGTTGTTTAAGAAGTTAGTAGAACTTCCTAAACCGGCATCACTAGGAGAGTGACGCCAAAGGGTTATGAATTTCGTCGTTTGTGCCACAGGGAGAGTCATATAAAAGATCCAGTGATGGTTAATTTAGTGTCAATGAGGAAGGTGTTCGAACGTTTTGCAGTCAAGTCCACCGGAAGGAGAGAGATGTACCCGGCCGATCCAGGAAGAAACAGGCGACCTCTCAATTGTCCTCTAAAACAACACGTTTAAGTCATTCAGAAGACGCTGTCATCACTTTAATCTATAAAACCTAAGGCAGTAGACGAGGTAGTATTAACCAAGCCACTACTAAAGACACAGACCAGACACCTGCCCAGTTAAATTACTTTTTTTTAATTTTTGTATTAAGAATATAAAATAGTGATTAAAATATAGATAAACTAACAAACCAAAATTAAAAGACACATACATTTATAACATGCAATTTTCCGGAAGGTGGAGGGGATTACTGCCAGATAAGCCACCCCCCCCCCCCCCCCCCCCCCCCCCCCCCCCCCCCCCCCCCCCCACACACACACACTACCGAGCAATACACTTACACACACACAAACACACTTACATATAACAAACATATATACACATAACCAAATTAAAAAGACATATATATATAACATACAACCTCCGGAAGGGGGAGGGGATTACTGCCAGATAAGACCCACCCACCCACCCACCCACCCCAAAAAAGAGAGAAAAAAAGAGAGCAATAAACATACACACACTAGCATACGACAAAACATAGCATACACATGTATATACACAAACCTAAAAGTTACATAATATGCCACCGCCCGGCCCCCCCAATATTATTAGGTGGCTGGGCGGCGGCACGTATTCTAATATAAATAAATAATATATAAACAAATTAATTCTCCTAAATGAAGCCAACAGCCGGTCACCAAACACATGTTGACATAATTGGCTGTGGCATAAATAAATATAGAGACACAATTACACAGATATCTTAAATATTAAAACTTTTATGGTTAAACTAAACAGTTGACAAGCATCGCGCAACCGATCGATACATACAGCGTGTGCACAACAGGCCGTGACCTAGCTCTGACCTCTGACGTCAGGACAAACAAAGCGAGGTAATCACTCAAAATCTTGATCGGTGAGCGCTGAGAGTTTGGGCCACTGTGTACAGATAATAAAACAAAATAAAACTATAACAACAAATTAAACCAAAAATAAAAAATAAAATATATAATTTAAATTAAACTAATTAATATATTATTTAAACAGAATTTTGTTTTTAATTAATAATTAAATATAAAGTAATTTAAATAAAATAAATTTATATAAACGTAAATATATTAATAATTAATATAGTATTAAGCACGGTAATAGCCAGGCTATCAAACTAAGTCATTAATTAGAAAAGAGTTTACTATTCAAACGAAACGTCGCGCAACTGATCGGTAAGTGCAGCGTGTACACTCGAAATATCAATCGATATGCGCTGTGGATTGAAGCTACTGCAAACTGGCTATAAAATAATAATAAAAAAAGTATATCAACTGTGTTTATAAAAAATAAATAAAAATAATTAAATCAAATTAATTAATTTAATATCTTATTAAAACAAAAATAATAATAATAAAATAAAATAATTAACAAAGTAATTATTTATATGATATTTTGATAAATGAAATAATTTAACTAATTAAATTGATCAGCATATATTATTTAACACAGTGGTAGTCAGGCCGCCGAGGATGAAAATAATTAGTATTACTATTACTATTAATATTAATTTAATATTCCCACAACAGCAGCCACCGCACAGCGCCGCCCCTGTGGGTAGTTGAGCAATGCAACTACGGCTACGGTAACAACTAATATAAAATTTAATATAAAATTATTAATTTGCATTAACCATTAACTCAATAGTTAATTAATAATAAATGAATATTTATAAATACCTTAAATTAAATTTAAATATTTTTATTTGTCTCCAACACGTAGGCCATTAACAATTTCTCTGTAGTAGGTTTTAATTGTTTATTTGGATTTCATAAATTATTTGAAGTAAATGGAATATTGTGTTTATCAAAAACAAAAAAAACAAAAAAACAAAAAAGAGAAAGTTTTATTGTTTTTTTATATATATATTGCAGAAGAATAAGTAATGACTTACATCTTCTACCATGTTACAATGGGTGCAATTTGGGCTGTTTACTTTTCTTATTTTAAATTTTATTTGATTAAGTCCTACTGAAACACCCATTCGTAATCTTGCTATTACTTTAGTGGTGTTTATAGTAAATGAAGTCGGGTCCAGTGTGGAGACCTTTGGTTTAATATTTGCGTACCATGCTCTCGACCTGTGGTTCCCTGTCTGTTTACCACAGGCGGTCAGTACATGGCACGATAATTGAATGTATTTCTTTATAATTATATTTGATATTTAATTTAACTTTATCATCCAATAAGGCTCTTTTAGCATATTGGTCGGCTGTCTCGTTTCCGTATATGCCCATATGTGCTGGAACCCACTCGAAGACGACCTCAACTCCGCTGTGAATTGTTTTATTATAGAAACTAATTATATTTTTGATAATGTTAGTCCTGACACTGTGGGAACCGTCAATAGCGTTAAGAGCACTAAGGCTGTCAGAAAGAATAATACATTTATTATGGTCGTCCATTTTTTTTTAAATTATTTAATATCCAGACCAGGGAATATTTTATAGCCAATAGCTCCGTGGTGTAGACAGAAACATTATCAGTCAGTCTGGCTTTGAAATGACTATATCCATTTAATTCTTTGACGGTGAAGGCCATATCCGTCCTACCAGATATCGGGCCTTTGGAGCCGTCAGTGAAAATTTGTAGATCATTTTGATACCTTTCCCCCACAATGATCCTAAATAAAGTGTTTTGGAAAACTGGTAGGTTTATTTTAGATAGTTCATTTTTAACATAAACATTTACTTTTGGGGGTATGAGAGCCCATGGGGCTTTGCATCTAGCACTACAATCGCTTATAGGAAGATTCGCCACCCCAAAATCATTTGCAAACATCATTAAATAAGAATAAATTGATATATTAGAGTACCTGACTGACTGAGTGTAGAGGGAAATGAGGTTATTTAAGGGATTATCTCTAACTAGATTTTTAGCTTTAAATAAATGTTTCAGTCTCTGATTGATACGTCTAAGGGCAAGTGGTACGACACCCAGCTCAGCCAAAACACTATCATGGGGCGTGCACACGGAGGCCCTAATAATAATACATAGTGCCCTGTTGTACACGGTCTCAAGTTTTATAAGCTGGGTGTCACTGGCACAGCCAAAGGCCTCCACCCCATATTGCAATCTTGAGACTATGAGCAGAGTTTTCCTATCATTACCCCATGGGACTGCTGATAATACTTTTAATAAATTTAAATAATATTTACAAGTGCCAACTACATTGGCTATATGCACCGTAAAGGTGAGTTTCTGGTCGAAGGTTACTCATAAAAAAACGGACTGATTTGACTTGTGTGATTAATTTATTATTATAAAACAGTTCTAATTTAGGTGCCGGTTGTCCGATACGGCCCAAGAAAGAAATGCAACAGGTTTAGGAATGGGAAATGGTAACCCCCCCCCCCCCCCCCCCCCCCCCCCCGTTTTCTGACCAATTTTGTAAAACTATTAAATACGACTGGAGGTGTTGTTTTTTTTACCAGATCAAAAGTATTTCCAACCTTCCAGAAGACAGTATCGTCTGAAAAGAGACCGATACTTAATTGTGAATCGTTAGATTTACCATTGTCAGTGAATGCTTGTGCCAAATCGTTTATAAAAAATTCCAAAAAGTGTTGGTGCAATCACTGACCCCTGGGGATACAATTTACCAGTTCCAAACAGGGTGAAGAGTATCATTTATAATTAACATTAAAACTTCTATTATTTATAAACCGATCGATAAAATTAAACATTGAAATTCTTACACCCATTTTATAAATGTATTGTAGTAGTCCATGCCTCCAAACCATGTCGTACGCCTTTTTTCGATATTCACAAATACACCCGCCACCTTGTTTCTTCCGAAGGGCATTTGCAAACGTACAAGTTGGTCGGCTGTGGGTTTTGTTCATGTACTCCATGGTTTTGCAAACGTACAAGTTGGTCGGCTGTGGAGTGGGTTTTTGTTCATGTACTCCATGGTTTTGCAAACGTACAAGTTGGTCGGCTGTGGAGTGGGGGGTTTTCATGTACTCCATGGTTTTGCAAACGTACAAGTTGGTCGGCTGTGGAGTGGGGTTTCCATGTACTCCATGGTTTTGCACACGTACAAGTTGGTCGGCTGTGGAGTGGGGGTTTTCATGTACTCCATGGTTTTGCACACGTACAAGTTGGTCGGCTGTGGAGTGGGGGTTTTCATGTACTCCATGGTTTTGCACACGTACAAGTTGGTCGGCTGTGGAGTGGGGGTTTTCATGTACTCCATGGTTTTGCACACGTACAAGTTGGTCGGCTGTGGAGTGGGGTTTCCATGTACTCCATGGTTTTGCACACGTACAAGTTGGTCGGCTGTGGAGTGGGGGTTTTCATGTACTCCATGGTTTTGCACACGTACAAGTTGGTCGGCTGTGGAGTGGGGGTTTTCATGTACTCCATGGTTTTGCACACGTACAAGTTGGTCGGCTGTGGAGTGGGGGTTTTCATGTACTCCATGGTTTTGCACACGTACAAGTTGGTCGGCTGTGGAGTGGGGGTTTTCATGTACTCCATGGTTTTGCACACGTACAAGTTGGTCGGCTGTGGAGTGGGGGTTTTCATGTACTCCATGGTTTTGCACACGTACAAGTTGGTCGGCTGTGGAGTGGGGGTTTTCATGTACTCCATGGTTTTGCACACGTACAAGTTGGTCGGCTGTGGAGTGGGGGTTTTCATGTACTCCATGGTTTTGCACACGTACAAGTTGGTCGGCTGTGGAGTGGGGGTTTTCATGTACTCCATGGTTTTGCACACGTACAAGTTTGTCGGCTGTGGAGTGGGGGTTTTCATGTACTCCATGGTTTTGCACACATACAAGTTGGTCGGCTGTGGAGTGGGGGTTTTCATGTACTCCATGGTTTTGCAAACGTACAAGTTGGTCGGCTGTGGAGTGGGTTTTTGTTCATGTACTCCATGGTTTTGCAAACGTACAAGTTGGTCGGCTGTGGAGTGGGTTTTTGTTCATGTACTCCATGGTTTTGCACACGTACAAGTTGGTCGGCTGTGGAGTGGGTTTTTGTTCATGTACTCCATGGTTTTGCACACGTACAAGTTGGTCGGCTGTGGAGTGGGGGTTTTCATGTACTCCATGGTTTTGCACACGTACAAGTTGGTCGGCTGTGGAGTGGGGGTTTGTTCATGTACTCCATGGTTTTGCACACGTACAAGTTGGTCGGCTGTGGAGTGGGGGTTTTCATGTACTCCATGGTTTTGCGCACGTACAAGTTGGTCGGCTGTGGAGTGGGGGTTTTCATGTACTCCATGGTTTTGCACTCTTAGGGAGAGCAAACACTTCTGCATGCTTCCAATTGAGGGGGAGATAACCCTGTTTCCAAATAAGATTGAATAACTCCACGAAAAGCTCAAGTATTTTAGTGGGCATATGTTTAAACAAGAGATAACTAAATTTATCAGGGTCTGGAGCCGAGCCTTTACGGTGTTGAACAGCTTTGCGCATGTCATACTAATTGCCGCTTACACGGAATTTAGAATCAAGCGGAATGTTTTGACGTTTTTCTATAAATAGTTTACGTTTTTGAAATTCTTTAAAAAAATTAGAGGTGGCCGAATTTTGTTAAAACGTAGCTCCAAGGATATCTACTTTAGATTGATTAGTTTTATAAACTTTACTGTTTTATAAAATATTTGTAAAACTGTCCGGTTTCCCCTGTATTCTTTTAATCTTCGACCAGACCTCCCGTCCAGTGGTGCCTTCACCACTGCAGCTGACCGTTTGTTTTTTCCCCAGAGGCTCTTTTTTTCTTTAGCTATTGTATAAATTAATTTATATTTAGCATGGTTAAAATTTTGAATATTAATATCATTTCTGTCTTTTTTTAACTTTATTTCTTAATCTATTTCTTTCTCTTTTAAGTTTATTTAATTCTTCCGACCAACAAGGGACGGGATTAATTTTGCCTTTATTACTGCGTACTGGAATGGTTTTATTAGCAATATCAATTTTGTTTTAACCAACTGATCATTAAATATATCAACATTAGAATTTTTTATTTGCTCAGGATTAATTTCAGCGCACATACTCTCAAATTGGGGCCAATCTTCTTTAATAAAATTCCAACCATGTTTTTGTTTACTATTATCTTTCCTAAATGCAATTTTTGTTATACACGGTTTTAACAGGGAGGTGGTCGCTACCAAATTCGTTGAGCATCTCCCACTCGCACTTCGCTGCGGCGCCCATCGAAATCATGGTGACTTCCAGGCACGACCACGTATGATGAAAGTAGTATATTATTAGGGGTCAGAAATCCGGCCAGTGGCCGGTTCTCATTAATATACACGATAACTCATTAATATGCAAATGTATGCATGGCGTCACAGGTCAGCCGCGTAGAGGGAAGGTCGACGCAGTTTATGCAATGATGCAAGTGTTGATGAGCTCATTCCTTAAGCTAGAACAATGGATAGTAATCAATACCATATACGGCAAACGACGCGAGTCACGTGGTCGTTGTACGAATGGCACGGGCCAGGTGTTCGGGTAAATCAATACGATCACACCCGAGTGAATGCGAAGTCACGTAGTAGCGCATTGTGTATACCCGACCACGGTTCAGTATTGATTCTGTTTTGTGTTTTTTTCAGACCAAAGTGTAATATTGTATTTTAAATTTTAAGGTTTTAAAAGATGGGATTTGTTCTGTATTCGTTAATGACAATTCATTATAGATAGATGCATTAAAATTAATAAATTGTGTTTGCTATACCATTTTATTTAAAAGAAACACGAATGATTTAGTTTTAAACTAGTCATTTATAGCGTTGATTTAACATGTTTGGGCTCTGTTTTATTTTTTAATATAGATTTTATCTCACAGTGATGGAGGCTTCACTGTAATTGATTATAATTATAAAACTGAATTACACTTTCTCAACTTGAACAAACACGTCGTGGCTATGCTTTTCGAACAGAGACTGATTATTGATTATTATTTTTAAAGCCGTTGTCTGGCTATGCAATATTTGAAAAGGGGTCTACCCGGGTGTTCGCCGTTCCATTGGAATTGGTACAAAGGAATTGAATAAAATAAATTTGCGCTGGGTTTTTTTTTATAAATGCGGGATTTGATGCAGAAATATATTGCTTTCATTCGTGGTAGACTCGTCCGTCATTACCCCTTGTTTATATTGATAATAGACTCGACCGTATATGAAGGAATGTAGTTGGGTGATTCAAAGGGGGGGGGGGGGGGAATTAAAATCATAACCCTTGTATTTTTAATGTAGTTCAAGATGATGTGGAAGTGACACCATTAAAAAATAGACCAGTATATCCCGGGAATTTTGTATTCAGCGAATAATTTTGATTGTTTTTGTTTATTGGATAAATTTGAAATCCAGGTCTCTTAAATGGTAATCACATCAAAATTGTTATTGTTATCAACCAAATATTTCTTTAATTCGAGCCCATGAATGCGCAAACCTTTGGCGTTCCACTGTACCACAGTAAGACCTTTAATTGATTTAATATTATTAGGTAATTTATTATTATTAATATTATTTATTTGATTAATGTTATTATTATTAATATTATTATTTAATGTACCTTTTGGCCTTGTACCCATAATGGGGGACGAGACAATACTAGTTAGAACTGATAATTATATATAATTTAGTCAACTATTATTAATATCTTCAGACAAGTTGACCAAATTACGTTCCCTATACCACTTTAATGTCTAGAGTGGACAGACCCTGTTTCTGTTTTGACAGTCAAGTGTCTATCAAACATCTGACAAGCCGCTTTGGTGGCTCCCTCAATGTCGGCAACAGATAATTTTTGTTGGGGGGTGGGGGGTAATTTTCAACACTCCATCTAAAAAGAGGCCTGAAATAATTATAACAAAATCGAGCGTGGTAATTTGTTTAATGAGATGAATGTTAAAGTTTGAACAGAGAATTCCTAAATTGGAGGTCTGGGGGGATTGAATAGCCGGGGGGGGGGGGGGGACAGAGCGAACAGAGGTGGGTGTGCTGAGGTACCTCTACCTTGATTGTGGCCTTTGGCGTTCTTTTCAGCCAATGTTTTAACCGCCTTTATGTGCTCCGGGCACTCCTTGGCATGAGTGACGTGTGGGACCCAACAGTTCGTGCCGAAGATTTCGCTCGTGCACGGGCTGTCGGGGTATCTCTAAGGGTTGCTAGCTCCACAAAAGCAAATGGGGTACTCCTAGTCGATCTGCACCTTTTGGCCGAATGACCCCACCTCTGGCACTTTGCACCTTTGATTGGGGTTTTTTCCCAAAAGTTCAACATCTTATGGCCTACGCCATTTATCAAAATTTTGTCTACCTCCGTTGGGCGGGACAGGAGTATGTTCAAATAGCCGTTGTGCCACACAGTGATGTTGGCTATCTGGAGATCACTGTTGGCATGTCTGGCTCGGGCTAAAATGTCCACCCCTTGTGACCCGCCAGATTTGTTTTGGCTATACGACTTAAAGTAAGAAGGGGGGGGGGAGGGGGGGGGCTGCATCCCACTGTCTGCCAGTCGCCCCTCCCACTCTATTTATTACCTGATTGGGAACCTGGACATTTGTAGAGACGGGGAGAGACTGCATATTAGCCCCTCCCACTCTATTTATTACCTGATTGGGGACCTGGATATTTGTAGAGGCGGGGACAGACTGCATATTAGCTCCTCCCACTCTATTTATTACCTGATTGGAGACCTGGATATTTGTAGAGGCGGGGACAGACTGCATATTAGCCCCTCCCACTCTATTTATTACCTGATTGGGGACCTGGACATTTGTAGAGACGGGGACAGACTGCATATTAGCCCCTCCCACTCTATTTATTACCTGATTGGGGACCTGGACATTTGTAGAGACGGGGACAGACTGCATATTAGCAGATCTCTCCCCTTCTCTAGCGGGAGTGATTTCTTTATAAAAGGGGGCGGTCCCCTCCTGAATCCGCCCTCGGTTGGTGGGTAACGTGGGGAACTGGTCGACGTCCATCTCCACATCCGGGCCAAATAATGGGAGACTTTTGTTGTGCTTAGTTGAAAGGAGTTTTACTGAATGTTTTGTTTTGGGTACCAATTCGGTATCCATCTTCAAAAAAGTTTTTTGACAGGGACCCCCCGAACTGGTCCCTGGCGAACAGCATTATTTGTATTTTTTATTTTTTTTCATCAACAATGTCGGTGAAGCCCTCTACGAGTTCCGGTTGGGGCGCCATAACGCAAACCTTGTCATTCCTAAAGCCCAAGGCTGCGGTCGGATCCCCACTATCTAGTACAGATGCCGCCGGTTTGTTCACATCTGTACATTCCCAGTCTGGAGCTCGACGCGGTAAGACGTGTTTGTTTCGCTTGTGCACACTGCACGTGCTTTCGCGTGCTCGACTTAGGGATCCTTCATTTCTTTGTTTTTGTCAGCGAAATGAAGTTTTCTACTGGGATGTATGCGACCATTAGAACTTACTGAACGCTGGAACGCTTCTCGTTTCGACAGCCTGCACCACCAGGTTGGATTCATTTCTCCGTCTCACTATGTCGACTTGTTTTTTCGTGACTCGTATGACGGCCATTCTGCAGAACGCCACTGTTGTTCGCGTTTAGTCTCTACATGTCCGAGCCTGTCCTAGCAACACTGGACGATTGACCGCCCCACTCTAAGAAGAAATAGGAAGCGGGGTCGGCCCCTACTACTCTTTTCTAGACTTTACTTTGCTTTATAGTGATACCATCTAGTATCTTCCGGAGTCGGGTCTGTCCGCACCACTATACCAACCCATGACGACTGCACTAAACCCTAGTCTGATACTCTCTCTCGTTCAGACGGATCCAGCAGTAGTAGGAAACTACCGTTTCTGGGACACTTTCCCCCATTGGATTAGCATTAGGAAAATAGCGCCTCCGTCACTCCATTTTTAGTAAAAAAAAGTTAATAGAATAAAAAAATAAAAATAAAAAAATAAGAGAAAGAAGAGAGGATCGGACTATTTAATAATATTAATAAAAAAGAAAGTAATTTCGACATAAACTTTTGAACGCGGATCTAATAGTTTAAAATCCGATCTATATGTCCACGTGAGTAGCCTCGTTAAGGCCGTTTGGGTGCACAGCTTATAGGGGACGAGATGGGTTGCATCCCATCAAGAAAGCCCCTAGATTGACAGTCAATACACGTTGAAGGTGTAGTGCTGTGCTGAAAATACAGATCTTGAGAAGCCGGAAGTAGTAGGAAACTACCGTTTCTGTGACACTTTCCCCCCATTGGATTAGCATTAGGAAAATAGCGCCTCCGTCACAGCGCCTCCCTAGCGAGAAGCGCTAAAAATAGTTCCGTTTTCCCCAAGTTAAAAATAGAACCTCCCTTTCCTGTTGTTTTCCCCTTGTAGTAGGGCCCCACCCTCGTCGTAAATAGGATATATGGTGTATAGTTGGGTATATAGTGTAGAACATTGATATCCCAACCCAACATGATTTATTTATGTTTAGATGAAAATAGATCGGAGTTCCCCAAGCTAAAAATAGAACCTTCCCTTCATATACTAACTTTGTGTTCCCCATATGTGATATAGACCCCCAACCAAGTGTTAAACTCCAGATTCAACCACTCTAACTAATTTAACAGTAAAAACAAAACGCAGTGCCATACCTCCCAACCCTCCATCGATTCGAGCGGGACTTGTGTGGACTAGCGAAATTTTGGGTTGGTTTTCATTTATTTCTAATTACAATCTCTGGTCTCTCTAGAGACTACTACACATATATAAAATGGACACACATAGGGTTACATCGATAGGCCTGAAGGGCAAACACTATCTACAATGTACAATGATTGTTCTATTCAATAGCTTGAACGTCAGAGGCTCGTATCCAGGAATTGAACTTCTTGGGCCAGTGCAACCACTTGACATAGTGCTGTTTGTTGACCCCTCGACCTCTCGTGTTTAGGATTTTCTCCACTTTCCACAGGTCGTCATCTTTGACGTCTACTTTCTGTAGCTCCGACTGGTAGAAAGTGCCATGGATTTCTTCGCCATTACAGTCCTTCACTCGATACAGAGGTAGTCCACCACGTAATAGGGTTTGGCTAATGGTGAAGATTTCTCCTGTCCACTTCTCGTCATATTCCCGAGTGAATACATTTCTCAGATGTGAGAGTCTCACTTTATCTCCAACCTTGAATTGGAAACGTTTCTTCTTTGTTTTAACATCTTTCTCTGGCCAATACATTTTCCACCAAATGTTGGTTTGCTTGCCTGGGCTCACTTTGGCTGGAGCCATACCAATGGTTCTGTGATAGGTGGAATTATAGCTGTTGGCAAATGTCTGCAGATGATCGACGTACTCGTAGTCCTGTTTGTATGTGAAGTATCTGTACAATCGGGTCTTGATGGTTTTTAAGACTCTTTCTGCCACTGCAGCCTTGGTTTCGTTGTTGGTGAGCAGATACCGAATGTTTCGTCGTTTAAGAAGTCTTTGAATGTCTTTTGCTCTAAACTCCATACCCCTATCTGTGCGAATTCGATTGGGTTGTCTACCTTCTTGGAATACATCTTCTAAGGCTTTTGCCACTGTCAGTCCTTTTTTGTCTTTCAAGGGCCTCAACCACAGATATTTGGAGAAAACATCGATTACCACCAACACAAAGGTGTGACCACGATTATAGTGTGCAAACTTGACCATGTCCATGAGATCGGCCGACCACTGATCATCAATTCCTGTGACCACGACTGGACGATGTAAACTGTATGACTCCTGTTTTTGCAACCACTTTCTGATATTGTTCTTGCTAATGACGTATTTCCCGGCTTTTCTGACGTATCTATACAGTTTGTCTGGACCAGAAAAACTGGCCGGGTTGGATGGATCATAATAAATGTCTTTCAAGTAATCTTCCCACATGATCCTCACACTTCAGTAGTTTCAGCATCAATAACAGTTATTGGCAAAGGAGACGCCTTATATACAGTCTAGTCTTCGGTGTCTGATTCCTCTTCCTCACTTTCAGATTCATCGCTGTCTGATTCCTCATCGGGTATTTCCATGTGAGAAATAACTTTTTCAGCCACCCTCTTCAGGAGTGGTTTGATTTTGTCTTTGAGTGTCGTGTACTCGGCAGTGCTTTCCATCTTGCGGATTCTGTCTAGAATCAGTTTCATCAAAGAAGGTCGAGAGAAGCAACGAGTGAACAGCAATGCATTTGCCAATGTATTGAAATATGTCTTCTCCCATTCCTTGGCTATCTTTCGATCCACCCATTCTTCAGACTTTCCCATATCCAAGTAGTTTTGTCGGTCTTCACGTATATCCTCTTTGTGACCGTTGTAGACTAGCTGCCACAGATAATCCAGTCCAGCCGTTTCCCACTCATCATAGGTGTCATCATGCCTTTCTTCCACCTCGTATCTAGCTCTCTTTGCAGGAGGTTCCACTCTGTTTTCGGGACACCATGTTTTCACGTGCATGTCTTGAAACATCACACCACAATCATCACAAAAATACATTTCTGGGAGCTCTTCTTCACACGTCTGCTCACTTTGAAGGTCTGAATAAGAATGACACGCTTCTCGACTGTTCTCTCCTTTTATAGACTTTGTCAGCTCTTCTCCAGGGGTGTCGTCCTTTTGATCCAGAGCATTAGATCGTAATCTTTCTGTAGAGGGTGTCAACGGCTTCAGATCGATAAAGAGATAACCGTATGGCTCTTTCACGGCATCTTCATATGGATGCATGAACGTTTGGGTATTTCCTGGGTACATCTGGCGTGCCAAGGTCATCACTTGTTGCTTGTCGATGGGGTTGTTGAAAAGTGCCAGGTAATGACAATTTCTTCTTTGTGTTGGATCCTTGCTGTTATAGAGGTTCTGGTTGATGGCAATCACGGAGAGGTTTCGGTGGTGACTTCCTTCGGTGAACAGGTCGGTGATGCGTGGGTCTTTTCCAGCGGTAGACATCAGGTCGTCCAACACGATGAGATTTCGCACTCTGGGGTCTAAATAATGATCTTTTTCAAGATCCCCAGGTATGCCTCGAACGAATTCCACTCGAGCAACCAATTTAATCGTATCATAGAGAGGCTGCCATCGTTTGTAGAGCCAGATGATGCGTTGGGGAGGTGGGTGAATTCTTCCATCTCTCAGCAGTTTGAACACCAAAAAGGTCTTACCACACGAGGTGGGTCCCGATACGATCATGGTGAAAGGATGAAGCAAGGTAGTTGGTGACAGCGACGGCAGCTGCTGCTGCTGCTGCGGCGGCGGCGGCGGTGGCGGTGGCAGTGGTGGTGGCAGGTCATTAGTATGTTTATGCTGAAAGTCTTTCAACATGACGTCTCTCCTGGAAAAGTTCTTCCCACATTCTGGACAAGTGTTCTGATACATCTTGACACCTCGACGGTCAGACTCGAAATGAGGTTGACGTGAACGTTGCCCCTTTATATAGATGACGATGGTGGCATTTTTAGTCTAAACTAGCCGGTGGTCCCAATGTTTTATGCTGAGATGTGATAGTGGCCATAGGCAAGACTGCTTATGCCATCAGACAATAGATACCTTTTGTCATCAAAGGGAGATAGCCCTAACTTATACAGTTGGTGGCTATAGCTCCTGATCTGAGTCATGTTTGACATGTGTATGCGTCTTTCAAAGACACACTGTTTGTAATGTTCATGCTTTGTGTGGCTTTTGATGACACTCTTCTTGATCCCTTTGGCCGTTTTTTTTTTCCGCCAGCTCACCTTTCTCCTCAAAAATGAGGGAATACATTTTGGATTTCAAACCCACAAACTCCTGGATAGGGATTCCATGAGTCTCATCCTTTATTTTACCCAATACTTTCTTGTTCACGGTACTATACAGAACATGGTCAGTGGGATACTCTGAAGTGTCAAACAGATTGGAGTGCTGTAACATGTCTTGGTAGATGTCATCTGTCTGGATGTAGTAACACAACGAATCGGTGTCTGTGAACAGGAGTTGAGCTTTGGATGCATACTTGGTCTTGATGTAGTTATAGTGAAAATCATACATTAAGATTTTCGAAATGTCCAGAATGGCGAAACCCACATAGATCGGTCTGTTCAAAATCAGCCGTTGCTTCTGCATGTGGATGGCCACCAGATCTTTGTTGAAAATGCGAAAGGCATGAAAAGTGGGTTTGGCAATGAACTTGCGAGCGCGTTTTGAATTGTTAACCAATTTCACGTCCACGTGCTTCCTCAGGTTCTCCATCGTCTTGCCAAAGACAGAGTTGTTCATCAGTTTGAAGAACTCTTTTTCAAAGTCGTTTTGGGCACGTTTGCGTCTGTCTGTATTGAAATCGATGTAGGCCTTCAACCATGGGCTTTGTTCAAAGGCCAACACTCGATGGATCTTGGTCAGTTTCATGCCCAGTGAGATATACAATTTCAAATTTCGGTAGTGCACTACATATCTCTCCTTTTGTCTCAAGTTTGGGATCAGTTTCTCTGTTGAAATGCCTCTAATGTCTAGCTCTTTCAGAAGCTGAGGAGCATAGGGAGATAGAATGTCGTCAGTCACCGTCATTTTCTCTGGAGCAAGAGGATACTCGTTATGGAGGTCGTGTAGTTCTTGGGGATAGTCCAGGTCGACTTCTAAGATGTAGCCTACAGATGCATCATCGGGTACCTCGGTCACATCTATATGGGGATCATCTAGCCACTGGAACCCAGACACTGGAAGGGCTTGTGACATGGCCCACCCATAAAGGTTGTTGGCATCTAGATAAGCAATATAGGTATTGTGAAGATCAGGGTCGTGGTTTGGGACCTGGTTGTTGTTAGCTTGGCATGACGATGGGATATCATGGAGATTCCACCCCTAAGTCCCTTTTCGATGAAGAGGTGCATGTCGATGTCTGTAAGAAGTTCGAGTTTCACACCAGTCATCTTTAGGGCTGCCTGCCATGCCAGACCTGGAGACGTGTAGAAATGAGCTGGGTCGAGTCCATAATAGTTCAAACAGATACCCCGGAACTTTTCAAAAACATCTGCTAGAGCCAAAACATCTGTTGAAACGTACAGATCGTGGTACTGACCGAGGTCATGAATGTGAAATTCCTCCCATACTCCTTGGGCATGAGCATAGTCCTCGTCACTTATGTCTTTATCAGTTAAGGAGCTTTGAAAGGCTTCTTTGGGTGGGAGTTGGGTCTCTAAGAACCGAGCTTCAGAATAAAAGTATTCGTATGGGTAAACCTGCTTTCTCAACAAAAGGGGCAGTTGATCTGCGCCGAAATGTTGAGTCATGTGGACAAACTTAGAAGGCCCTTCCTTGGCCAGATTGCTTACGAGTTTCTCTAAGGAAAAATTCATAAACTGAAAGGAGTCAATGAAATCCATGCACCCTAGACTGAAGGAGATGTACTTTTCCATATTGTTGGGAATGCAACTGATGGGTTTACTCTGGACCTTTCCTATGGCCTGCATGATGAGATGACTGTCATAGCCTCTCAAGTTATGGAAAACAACGAGAATGCGCCCAGTAAACTTGTAGTTGAGGTTACATTCACTGTGGGCTGCACCCCTAAACTCTCAAGTAATGTGACAGTGGTCCCTGACTGGATTAGGACCGAGTGGCGCCTTACATATGTGACACTGCGTGGCCGTCTTGAATGTTTGCCAGTCTCGTCCCGTCATCACCATTAGCTCACACTGTTTACATTTCTCTTCCATGTCCTCTTGTTCTTTGACCATGCGCTCGACACATTTGTCAGTGGCGCCTAGGCCTCTATAGGTGACAAGTGGTTTGGAATGTTCAGGTGACAAGCCAACCACTGTATAGGCAAACCCAGAAGGGATGTGTTTAGTCATTTTCTCAGTGGAGGATGACTCTGGGCTTTTTTCACATCTTGAAATAGGCACCTGTAGACATTCGAAATCAGCATAGACGATGTAGGGAACTTTGAGTTGTTTCCTTACATTCTTGTAATATAGCCATTTGTCTTCGTCTTTGGGCATGTCAACCTTTTGAGGACCATGTGTTTGACAATAAACAAGATGATCATCCAAAATTCTCTGTTTTGTGAACCCCTGTAGACAGTAAGGACAATAATGATGGCGATGACCATAGCTTTTCTGATCAAACAGTAGCCGGTTCATGTCCTTGATCCAGCAAAAATGTGACTTTGTACTGTCGGCGATCATCAGCAGGTCCATGTGCCTGTCAAAACGTTGTTTGGTCACGTGAAGTGAGTAGACTTCGCCTCTTTCGTAACCAAACACGTTGATAGAAATATTGTTCAGCCTTTCAAACCGGGAAAAATCGACCTGTTTAACAGGGAGAAAAATGCCAGTGGTGTTACGTTGATTGACGTATTGAGCATACTTATCCACGCGCTCTGCATGTTGTTTGACGGGGTATAATGCCGCCAGGACTGACCACATGAAACATTTCTGGTCCCGGTTCTGAACATTGACGATGGCATGCTTAGCTCTCAATTTGATTGGAAGGGGGGTGTAACTCGAGCCACGGAGGGGTCGGTACCGAGCCATGTGCATGGTGAGGTCTACCACCTTATCCACCGTCCAGTTGCTACCCTGCCTTTGAAATTCGATGAAAGAAATAAAAATCTTCTTGATAGATTCCCTGAGAGACTCATCCAGGTCTTCAAATTTAAGAGATGTTTGACACTTGCCTCTGAAATGGGGTTCCACCGTTTCCACCACCTCACCTTGCCGCCTGCTCATCTTTACTTTGATGGTCAGATACCACTTTAGCCCACCTCGATTTTTGATGGCTTGCTTCAGCACCTTCTTGACCTCATCGTACTTTCCTTTCAAGAATGTCATGGGGTCGTATTTCTGTACACCCTCTGCTGGGATAGTATGGGTTTTCACAGTGCCTCCTAGGGCTTGTAGATCGCATGGTGGCTCAACTGGAGCTTTTGGTGCGGCTTCTTTTTCTGGTGCTTCACCCTCGTGTTTAACTCCATATATGGTTTGATTGGCTCCTCCTTTTTGAACGTGTTTCTTCCGATGACGCTCTAGGTTATCCCGTCTCGAGAATGTGATATCGCATTGATCACAATGAAACTTCTGACTTCCATGAGCAGTCTTCTTGTGACGGTTTAAACTCCGTTTGTGAGCAAAGGTTTGCCCACAACCACCACAGCCATATTCGAGACGTTGCTTTTTAGCAGGTCTTCTATATTCCATACTTCTTTTGGCTTCCATACTGTAAGAAAATAATTCTCGAGTGTCACAGAATGTCTCAATTAATGTCTTTAAAACAACAACTTTTCTCTTTTTTTTCCATCTCATATATACCCTCTTTTGGAATAATTCAAAAATAGGGGTGAAACAAATTTAAATAATTAGGCATGGTCTAATAGTCAATAACAAATAGTATCTAGCATCCCTTATTTGGTTCAAATTTAGACTCGTCCATTTAAACAGTCGTTGTACAACCTTCATTTATAGCACAACCGTCGAGTGGTGGGGACGTATTTTTATTGTCTCTTGATCAACATGCTACTTAAGAGTCTATACATGGCCCTTCTATATAATATACCCACTACAAAACATCAGTCACATTTTAACTACTATTATGTGGAAATAACAATATTATAAAAATCACTTTTAACCCTACATAAAACGGGAAAAGTATACATTTACGCAGACATTTAACAAGTTTTATCTAAACCACACGTTGGTACATCTCAAATATTCCCAAATCAGGCCTAAACGGGGATCAACTTACCTACAGAGAATGCAAGTGATATAAAATATTTAAGATTTCACCAAATGCGTTCAACATTATTCTACCAGCTTATATCTCGGTTTTAAGCAGGGCTTTAGATATTTATAATCATAGAATAAGTTCCGTCAATACTCGGTCCTAAGCGATGTTCCGACCCGAATCCCGCGGTGTCTGTAAATAATGTGTTTCCTCTTTGCTTCCGCATTCCTGCACCTTTATAATCGAAAGCTTTATAAATCTTATATACCTAATATATATATATATATATATATATATATATATATATATATATATATATATATATACAGTGGACTCTGTCTAAACCGGATTCTGTGTAATCCGGATCTCTGCGTAAACCGGTCCATTTCTAAAGTCCCGTGCAGCTACCGTTTATCTCTTAGATATAAATCCCTGCCTAATCCGTACTCTGTCTACTCCGGACTCCGGATCAAAAATCAAGAACGAAAGAACCGTTCATGCATTAATTACCTCTGTCTACACAGGATTGGGATTTGACTGAACGACAGGCTGCTTAATTAGTTGAACAATGATCGTCAATTGCCAAGTAATCAGGACGCCAAATACAAAATGTAATCGTACACGTGTGAAGTATACTCTTATTGTGGTAGGTCGTTAGATCAATCAGATTAATATTAGTGTGTGTGTTGATACCTGACTGATTACACACTTATGAATTCGGCGAGTTATACTTGTCAACCTAACGCATGTATAAATAGGTGCGAATCGCTCGTATATTTTGTGTTATCTTATTTCATTTATAATGGCGGAACGACCCCAAAAACGGCAACGTATCGAAATTTCGTTAGAAACTAAAGTCAAATTAATACAAGAATTTGATTCAAATCCGCAGTCAAAACATGGGATCAAATGTCACTGTCGATCATTCAAGAACCATAACTCTGGGTGAAACTCTGTCTAAACCGGTCCTTTATGTAAACCGGACTATTTCGACGGTACGAAGTGAGTCCGGTTTAGACAGAGTCCACTGTGTATATATATATATATATATATATAATATATAAAACTGTATAATGTTTACATATATATGTGTGTTTGTAAAAATACTGAAATATATAGTAATCTGTGTTATCATATGCAGTGTATTTACATTGCGCGGTAGTAGCTATTTAAAGATTATTTGTCGTTGACGTGATACGAAATGTACTATGTAAACTGAAAATGACTCTGGAAAAAATTTAATTTTTTTAAAGAAATAAAATAATAATAACAATTTATAAAATAAATAAATACATAAAACACTCATATCAGATATAAACACTACAAATATATTCAATCTAAATAATATACTTACATTTCTTATCGTTTGTAGAGTAAACATTCAGCGTGACTTTCGACTAGCACATTCGACGATTGAATGACTGATGTGGGGAAACCCAGCCTTTATATACCCACCAGCTGTTGAAATGAAACAAGTTGAAACACGTCCAGACGTGTTAGAACATGTACGAAGTCGCAGTTCATTTATTTATCAACAAACAGTGACATCACAACTTAGAAGCATTTTGATTGGCTGACACTATGTTGGAATGTATTCTCAAAACCTAACCTGTTTGTACATACTGCATTATATAATAAATCACGTTGGATTGGGATATCAATGCATTCCCATACAACCCTCTACACTATATACCCAACTATACACCATATATCCTATTTACGACGAGGGTGGGGCCCTACTACAAGGGGAAAACAACAGGAAAGGGAGGTTCTATTTTTAACTTGGGGAAAACGGAACTATTTTTAGCGCTTCTCGCTAGGGAGGCGCTGTGACGGAGGCGCTATTTTCCTAATGCTAATCCAATGGGGGAAAGTGTCCCAGAAACGGTAGTTTCCTACTACTTCCGGCTTCTCAAGATCTGTATTTTCAGCACAGCACTACACCTTCAACGTCTATTGACTGTCAATCTAGGGGCTTTCTTGATGGGATGCAACCCATCTCGTCCCCTATAAGCTGTGTACCCAAACGGCCTTAACGAGGCTACTGACGTGGACATATAGATCGGATTTTAAACTATTAGATCTGCGTTCAAAAGTTTATGTCGAAATTACTTTCTTTTTTATTAATATTATTAAATAGTCCGATCCTCTCTTCTTTCTCTTATTTTTTTTTTTTTTTTTTTAATTTTATTAACTTTTTTTTACTAATTGCTAGTTTCAAAATTCAGCCCATTTTCAACTCTACCCTTCCCTTCCCCTCCCCCCATCCCGAGTCAGGCCACCAATGTTATCGGAGGTCGGACTCTGGAAGGACGTGTTCGAAACCCTAGTGGTATATGAGCACGCTAAAGTAATTATCAATCAATGACATCTGTAAACTCACCACAGACTTCCGAAGCATGTTCTGTCCCGATCTCGGGAACAGCCGCAACCGAGACTTCGACGAAACTCGTGCGAGTTCGGTCGCCAAACGAATCGTCACTTATCTCTTTATGCAGCCTTTCACTCACCTCGGCGGACTGGCTAGGGCCGGAGCCAAAACACCTGATCTATGCCTGAGTGGACATAGCGCCAGTAGTCTTGACCCGGACCCCTCTTTTGGCTTAGCCGCACATTTCTTCAACTGCATCGGCGTACCCATGGAAAGGTTTAATTTGATATACGGAACCTAATAAGGCGAAGGGGGCGTCTAAAATTAACCTAATCAAAATTGCCCATCTGACAGCCTGGTAAAGAAAAAGACAGTGTCTTTTAAAATTAGATGTGTCTTTGTTTTGTTTTTTTTTGCTGTGGAGTGCTGTAAAAACAGCAGTCCATAGGCTGTGGGGTCGAGATTTCCAAAACGCACCCTCCTTAAACCTACAATATGTTATTTTGCACTGGCTTTTAATTTTTTGGAACGGTTAAGAATGGGAGACTGGTTCACCAGTGGCCCGAATTGGTTGCTGATCGGGACATTTGGTATTACCTCACTTGTATCCAAGTCGGTCTCCTCCACAGTCAATGATATGTCGGTCTTCCTCTTTCGATTATTTTTAGTAGGGGAGGGGCCTGGGGGGGGGGGGGGGGGTAGACTTAACGGAAGATTGTGATTGAACTGCTGGATCCACTGTATCACTAGCACTTACCCCTTTGATGTTGGTTCTTTTGCTCTTCAGATGGGGGGGGGGGGGGGATCTAGGAGAAGCTGAAAGAGATTTAACAGCAGTGAGGGTAGGGGACTCTGAACGTGTCTGGTGTTGACTGGTTTTGACTCCTTTGGACAGGGAGTAGGGAATGGAGAGGATGGAGTAGTTTAGGGACCCCCTAGCCCGAGTACTCTGACTATAAGAGAGCTAGAGGGACATTTGGACATACATACGCTCTCATTACAGCCAGATACCAAGCTATGTAATTTGTTGGCAATCGTCGACCACCAAAAAGTAGTCAAAGATTTCCGCTCT